>NW_026728747.1:1225146-1441617 GCF_030684315.1 Stegostoma tigrinum
CCACCCTGTCTATACCCTCATGATTTTGTAGACCTCAATCAGGTCCCCCCTAATCACCATCTTTCTCATGAAAATAATCCTAATCTACTCAACCTCTCTTCATAGCTAGCACCCTCCATACCAGGCAACATCCTGGTGAACCTCCACTGCACCCTGTCCAAAGCGTCCACGTCCTTTTGGTAATGTACACAGTACTCTAAATGTGGCTGAACCAAAGTCTCATACAACTGTACATGACCTGCCAACTCTTGTCCTCAATACCCCATCCGATGAAGGAAAGCATGCCGTATGCCTTCTTGACCACCCTAATGACCTGGCTTGCCACCTTCAGGGAACAATGGACCTGAACACCCAGATCTCTCTGTTCATCAATTTTCCCTAGGACTTTACCATTTACTGCATAGTTCACCCTTGAATTAGATCTTCCAAAATGCATCACCTCGCATTTGCCCGGATTGAACTCCATCTGACATTTATCTGCCACACTCTCGAGTCTATTTATATTCTACTGTAATCTCTGACAGTCCCCCTCACTTTCTGCTGCTCCACCAATCTTAGTGTCATCTGCAAACTTGCTGATCAGATGACCTACACTTTCCTCCAAATCATTTACGCATATCACAAACAACAGTGGTCCCAGCACAGAACCTTGTGGAACACCACTGGTCACAGGTGTCCAATTTGAGAAAATACTTTCTACCACTACTCTGTCTCCTGTTGCCTAGCCCATTTTTTTTGGTGTCCGTTGAGCGAGCACACCCTCGACCCCATGCGACTTGACTTTCTCCATCAGCCTGCCATGGGGAACCTTATCAAACGCCTTACTGAAGTCCATGTAAATGACGTCTCCAGCCTTTCCCTTTCAATCAACTTTGTCATGTCGTCAAAGAATTCTATAAAGTTGGTAAGACATGACCTTCCCTGCACAAAACCATGTTGCCTATCACTGATAAGCTGATGTGCTTCCAAATGGGAATAGATCCTATCCCTCAGTACCTTCTCCAGTCGCTTCCCAACCACTGACGTCAGTCTCACCGGTCGATAATTACCTGGATTATCTTTGCTACCCTTCTTGAACAAGGCGACAACATTAGCAAGTCTCCAGTCCTCCGGGACCTCACCCGTGTCTAAGGATGCTGCAAAGATATCTGTTAAGGCCCCGGCTACTTCCTGTCTCGCTTCCCTCAATAACCTGGGATAGATCCCCAACTTAATGCCTTTTAGGAGACCCAACACTTCCTCCTTCCTTGTGTCAACTTGACCTAGAGTAAGCAAATGTCTATCCCTCACATCACCATCTGTCATGTCCCTCCCCTTCATCAATACCGATGCAAAGCATTCGTTAAGAATGTCACCCATTTTCTCTGACTCAGTGCATAACTTTCCTTCTTTGTCCTTAAGTGGGCCAATCCTTTCTCTAGTTACCCTCTTGCTCTTTATATATGAATAAAAGGCTTTGGGATTTTCCTTAACCATGCTTGCCAGCAATATCTCATGTCTTCTCTTCGCCCTCTTAATCCCTTGTTTCAGATGCGCTCGAAATTCCCCGTGTTCTTCCAAAGCTTCATCTCTCTCAAGTCGCCTCTAATCTATGCTTCCTTTTTCCTCTTGGCTAGTCTCACAATTTCACCTGTCGTCCATGGTTCCCGAATCTTGCCTTTTCTGTTCCTCATTTTCACAGGAACATGTCTCTCCTGCATACTAATCAACCGCTCTTTAAAAGCCTCCCACATATCAAATGTGGATTTACCTTCAAACATTTTCTCCCGATCTAAATTCCACAGATGCTACTGAACCTTGGTATAGTTGGCCTTCCCCCAGTTTAGAACTCTTCCTTTAGGACCACTCCCATCCTTGTCCATGAGTATTGTAAAACTTAGGGAATTGTGGTCGCTATTTCCAAAGTCGCCCCCTGCTGTAATTTCAACCACCAGGCAGGTTCATTCCCCAACACCAGGTCCAGTATGGCCCCTTGCCGAGTTGGACTACGCACACACTGCTCTAGAAAACCCTCCTGGACACACCTTACAAATTCTGCTCCATCTTGCCCCCTAGTTCTGAGTGAATCCCAGTCAATGTTGGGATAATTAAAATCTCCCATCACCACCACCCTGTTTCTCCAACACCTTTCCATTATCTGTTTACATATTTGTACCTCTATCTCACGCTCGCTGTAGGGAGGCCTGTAGTACAGCCCCAACATTGTTACTGCATCCTTCCGATTTCTGAGTTCTACCCATATTGCCTCAATGCTTGAGCCCTCCATGGGGCCCTCCTTCAGTACAGCTGTGATATGGTCTTCGACCAGTATTGCAACTAACATTAAATAGTAGACAGTAGATCACTGGAAAAGGAGGCTGAAGAATCAGTATGAGGAATGAAGAAATGGAAGAGGAACTGAACAGGTACTTTGTATCAGTCTTCATGGTGGAAAACACCAATCGCATACTAGAACTTTGAGAGTTAGGGGCAGTGGTGAATATAATAGCCGTAACTAAGGAAAAGGTGCTGGGGAAGCAGAAAAGTCTGAAGGTGGACCAATCACCCCTGGACCAGATGGACTGTACTGTAGACTTCTGAAGGAGATAGCTGAAGAAATTGTTGAGGCATTAGTGGTGATCTTTCAGGAATCAGTGGTGATAGGGAGGATCTTGGGGGTTTGGAAAATGGCTAAGGCAACACCCCTGCTTAAGAATTGAGAGAGACAAGAAGGGAAATTATAGGTCAGTTAGCCTGACGTCAATCATTGGTAAGATTTTAGAGTCCGTTCTTAAGGTTGAGATTGCAGAGACCTTGGAAGTAAATGACAAAATCGGGCTGATTCAGCATAGCTTCATCGAGGGGAAGTTATACCTGACAAATCTGTTAGAATTCTTTGAGTAGAAAGTGGGCAAGTTAGACAAAAGGGAGCCAGTGAATGGGATTTGTTTGGATTTCCAGAATGCTGTTGAGAAGGTATCAAATAAGATGAGAGCCCATAGTGTTTGGGCAAGTTACTGCCATGGATAGAGCATTGGCTGACTGGCAGAAGGCAGAGAGTGTAGATAAAGGGGTCTTTTACAGGATGGCAGCTGGTGACGAGTAGAGTCCCACAGGGATCAATGTTGGTACCACAACAGTTCATGTAATACATTGATGATATGGATGAAGCAACTGAGACATTTTTGCTGAGTTTACAGTTGGCACAGTGACAGATGGAGGGAGAGATAGCAGTGAGGAAGTTGCAGAAGGACTTGCATAGACTCTGAGAGTGGGCAAAGAAGTGGCAGACAGAACACTGTGTGGGACACTGTGAGGTTATGTGCTTTGGTAGGAAAAATGGAGGCATAGATTATTTTCTAAATGAGAAAGGGCATTTGAAGTCTGAAGCACAACTGTCCCTCGTTGCCTTTGAGAAGGTGGTAGTGAGTTTCCTTCTTGAACTGCTACAAGTACATTTGCTCGAGATAGATACAATGCCACTAGGGAGGGAATTTTGGATTTTGACCCAGCGTGTTATCAGCTGAGCCTGAACATTGTCCAGGTCAATCTGCACAAAACAACCCTTTTTTTACCCCTGGAATTAACATTATGAACGTTCTGAAAACCGCTGTTGTAAGCATATCTTAATAGGCTTAATAGACCAAAACTGTAAGCTTGTTCAAAGTCCTCTTCAGGTTAACATGCAGGTTCACTTGACAGTTAGGAATGTAAATGCAATGTTAGCATTCATTTCAAGAGGGCTAGAATACAAGTGCAGGAATGTACTGCTGAGGCTGTATATGGCTCTGGTCAGACCCTATTTGGAACATTGTGACCAATGTTTGGCTCCATATCGAAACAAGGAGTCTGCCACTTCTTTGCCCACTCACCTAGCCTGTCCAAGTCCTTCTGCAGCTTCCCCACTTCCTCACTACTATTTGTCCCTCCATCTGCTGACATTGGAGGGAGTCCAGAGGAAGTTGGCAAGAATCATTCTGAGTATGACGAGCTTGTCTTACGAGGAGTGGTTCAGGACTCTGGGTCTGTACTCGATGGAGTTTAGAAGGATGAGGGGAGAATGTGGAGAGGCCTGGAGAGACGTGGATGTGGGGAAGATGTTTCCATGAGTAGGAGAGACTTAAATCTTCGGGCACACCCTCAGAGTCGAATGGATAACCCTTTAGAACTGAGATGAGGAATTTCTTCAGCCGGTGGATGGTGAATCTGTGGAATTCGTTGTTGCGGAAGGCTGTGGAGGCCAAGTCATTGAGTCTGTTGAAGATATGAGTTGGATAGGCTCTTGGTTAGTAAGGGGATCAAGAGTTAGGGGGAGAAAGCGGGAGATTGGATGGTGGAGCAGAGAGTCAGTTGTAACTGCTAAAATATTGAGGCTGGGATTTCAGCAAAGGTAATGTTGAGGGGGGACGGTTAGATGCTCACTTGTCGGAGATGGTCATTATCTGTCACTTATATGGACGTTTTTTTTGAAAACTCTGTTGTGGATGTGGGCATCACTGGCTCGGCCAGCATTTATTATCTGTCCCTAGTTGCCCTTAGGAAGGTAGTGGTGAGCTGCCTTCTTGAACTGCTACAAGTACATTTGCTTTCGGTAGATACAATACGATTAGGGAGGGGATTTCTGAGAACGCTGTTGTAAGCATATCCTAGCTTAATAGACCAAAACTGTACGCTGTGCTCCTTGAGTGGTGTCACCAGTCTTGTGTGGAAAGATTTTCACTCCTCCCCTCCTTGAAATAAAGATTTGCACCTCACGTGCCTTCTAAAATACATGCTGTGCATAGAAGCTAAATTTTTGTGCTTCATGTACATGCCTCTTGCTGCGTTCTGCTGGGATCTTTTAAGAATCTAGAAAAGATTACAGCTGATACATCCATTTGGGCAGCACGGTGACTCAGTGGTTAGCTCTGCAGCCTCACAGCGCCAGGGGCCCGGGTTCGACTCCAGCCTCGGGTAACTGTCTGTGTGGAGTTTGCACATTCTCCCTGTGTCTGCATGGGTTTCCTCCATGTGCTCCAATTTCCTCCCACAGTCCAAAGATGTGCAGGCTAGGTGGATCGACCATGCTAAATCGCCGGTAGTGTTCAGGGGTGTGTGTGGGTTATAGGGGTGGGATGGGATGCTGCAAGGGGCGATGTGGACTTGTTGGTCCGACGGACCTGTTTCCACACTGTAGGGAACCGAATCTAATCTAATGTCTGCAGTCAACTCTTATAATCCTCCATGTTATCATCTAATTTAGTCTGAAGGGATGCCTGACAACTAATGAAGTGAGGGAACAGGTTTTATGTCTGTATTATTTGAGGATGAATTGATTGTGAGTTGGCTGTATAAATATGGGAGCTAGTAATTAGGGGTTGACGTTTATGGAGTATTTTTAAAAGAAATAAAGCTCTGATGGTACGATGTTGGGTTGGACTCTTTGCATACCTGGAATCCAATTCTTCAGGTCCAGGGAACCTATTAACTTAGTCTTCTCAGTTTTCCTCAATGTTTTCTTGAGGATTTCCTTCTCCCTTTCGCTCCCTACTTTTCGCCCATTGATTTTTTTTTGTATGTTTTCTACTGTGAAATCAGATAGAAAATATTGGTTCAAAGCTTGTGCCATGACCTTCATTTCCCATCATCAATTCCCCAGTCTCAACCTCTCATGAGCCATAATTCACTGTATTTACTCTTTTCCTTTTGATACACTTGTGGAAGCCTTTACTGGATTTATATTAATGTCTCCCTCATTATTACTTTGGTCATCTTTTGTTCACATCTGAAATAGTTTCAGTTCCACAATTTTCCAATCTTTCTTTCAATTTATACTATCTTTAACTTTGTTAGATAGCAACAGATGGCACCATGGTGCATTCTAGCTGTACATCCTTTCATTCTAAATTGACAATATTTTTGTTCAGAGTTATGAAATATCCCCTGAAACATCTGCCATTGCTTCTCTATGGTCTTACCTTTTAAACTATTTTCCCAGTTCAACTCTGCCTTTATACTCCTGAGTTATCGTCAATGAAAGTTAAAGATATTAAACAGTTTCAGACCAAATTCTCATCCTCATCCTTGATGTAAAATTCTACCACATCCTGATCATTCTTATCCAGAGAATCCTGTACTATGTTATGGTTGATGAGTTGTATCTCAAAACATACTACCAGGTCTAAAATATCTTAATCCCTGCTTGGTTCCAGTGGTACAGTTTTAAGACTCCGAATGCACTCTATGAATATATCCTGAGGGGTAGATAACTTCTCTTGACATCAAGGTGCCATTCAACCAAATATGACATCAAGGAGCCGTCGCAAAGCTGCAGTCAGTAAGAATCAGGTGAAAAACCCTCTGCTGGCTGGAACCTTACCATAAAGCAAGTGGTTGTGGTTGTTGGAAGTCAGTTGCCCCAACTCCAAAGCATCACTGCGGGGGTTACGTAAATTTGTGCCCTGAGCTCAACCATCTTCAACTGTTTCATCAAATGCCAAATGCCATCCCTCCGTCAGAATGCCATACGTGGGGATGTTCTCAGTTGATTGTGTCATGTTCAGCACCACTCATAGCTCCTCAGATGCTGAAGTAGTCCATGTCCACGGAACATAAGTGATGAGAAGCAAGTGGTAGTTGTGCTGTGCAACTTACGGGCAATGAACGTCACCATTAAGGAGAATCTAACCATTGCCCCATGACTTACACTCCTTTACTGCCAATATGCTGAGGCTTATCAGGTTTCCAGAAACTGAATTGGACCAAACTTATAATTATTGTGACGACAAGAGCAGGTCAGAGGTTAAGAATTCTGCAGTGAATAATGAGCCCCCTACCTACACAAAGCCTGTCCACCATCTATAAAGCCCAAGTCAGGAATGTAATATCCACTGGTCAGGACTGGTGCAGCTCCATCAACACTCAGGAAGCTTGAACCATATGGACAAAGCAGCCTGTTGGATTGGTACCCCACCCACCACCTTCAACATCTGTTCTATCATCAGTAATGTATAATTAGTGCCCCATGCAAGTTTCCCTCCAAGCCACACACACTATCCTGACTCGGAACTATATCGCTGTTCATTAATAGTCATTGAGTTAAGATTCTGGAGCTTCTTTCTGAACAGCACTACTCTAGGGACTGCAGTTATTCAAGAAGGCAGCTCACCACCACCTTCTCCAGGGTAATTGGGCTTAGCCAGCAACATCCACATCCCGTGAATAAAAAAGAATCTTCCAGGCTATCTGTGCCAATTGGATTCACAGTTTATGGTAACATCTTTCTTACAAGATCCCATTACTTCTTGGTCTATCGACTGTATGCTATCCTGGACTGTATCTTCTGTCAGGGGATCTATGAATCTGAAACTGTCACAGCTGTGACTTCTTTCCTTTGCTGTTCCTTATCTCTACCCAAACTGATTGCCTATTTTGCCTGGGAGCCAGTTGGCTGGTTTGTAATTCAGAGTGATACCAACAGCCTGGGATCCGACACTGTCTGAAGTTAATGAAGGAATCTTCTTCTCAACCTCTCTCCTCATCTGAGGTGCGGTAACCTTCAATTTAAACCACCTCCAGTTATATCTCTCGACTGTGAGAGCAGACCTGTGGTCTCATCTGGGACTATAGTGACTTTGAATCTCCAAACCAAGATAATTTCTCACCAATGTATTGATCTCATCTTTGACACAAGACAAAAAAACAAACAAATTAAACCCAATGAGATGAATTTTGGATCACTGGATTACATGGCATAATTGGACAACGAAATGCACTATTGTTAAAATAATTAGGAATTCAACCAGAAAGGCCACTAATGTGAATCCTGGATCTGTGTATCATTTGAAATTATTTAATTGGATAGTTTCAGTATTTGGCCACAAGATGGAGAAATCTGCTGAGGTGATGTACCCAGAAGATAGAAAGATGATAGAAATGTTTGGAGAGATATGGGCCAAGCACAGGCAGGTGGAACTAGTTCAGTTTGGGATTGTGATCAGCAAAGGCTGGTTGGACCAAAGGATCTGTTTTCATGCTGTATGACTCTATGAAACTCAAGCTTAATTGTCCGAAACTCACATTCAGACATATCTAACCTTGATCATAATCTTACAGAAAGATAGCCGACTTTATCCCTCAGAGTTGCAGACTCTTCAATTTTACATCCTCAAAGACATTTAGCAGGAATAGCATGGATTATAGAGTGAGTTGAGTAGATTGGTTCATTATTAATTCTTAACTAAATTTGATTTATTTTACATTTTTAGACAACATCAGGTGAAGATGTGCGTGATTTCACCAAGGTGCTGAAAAATAACTTCAGATCAAAGAAATACTTTGCCAAACATCCTCGCTTGGGTTATTTACCACTACAAACAGTCCTAGAAGGTGAGAACCTTGAGATGTAAGTTTATTGATGTGAGATTTACTAATGTATCAATGCCCATTTGGGAGTTGACAAATATTGCAGCATTATTCGCTCTGCAGCTGAGCAGGAGAGTGAGGTTGTCCATTTGCGCCGATATCAGAAGTACACAATACAAGAACAAGAGGGGCTTAACTGATATCATTGGTCCTCTCGCCTTCAAAACAGTGTAGTTACTCAGAGTGCATCTGCTGTGGACTTGTTGATACTGTCACTAACGTGCAACCTTCCTTGATATCTTTCTCTGTCCTCCAGTTCTGTCTTTTAAAAACTACAATCAATTACCCTCTCCTTAAAAGGAAAGAACCTTTGGCTGAACAGAGAACAAAGAACAGTACAGGCCCTTCGGCCCACGATGTTGTGCCGACCTATTATCCCACTCAGATCAAACTACCCTGCATACCCTTCATTTTACTATCCTTCATGTGCCGATCCAAGAGTCGTTTAAAAGTCTTGAAATGTATCTGACTGCACTACCACTGCTAGCAGCGCATTCCACACACCCGCCACTCTCTGTGTAAAGAACCTACCTCTGACATCTCCCCTATTCCTTCCTCCAGTCACCTTAAAATTTCTCCCCCTCGTAATCGTCATTTCTGCCCTGGGAAAAAAAATCTGACTATCCACTCCAGCTATGCCTCTCATCATCTTGCATACCTCTACCAAGTCACCTCTCATTCTTCTTTGCTCCAATGGAAAAAGTCCTCGCCCCCTCAATGTTTCATCATAAGACCTGCCGTCCATTCCATGCAGCATCCTGCTAAATCTCCTCTACACCCTCTCTAAAGCTTCCACATCCTTCCTATAATGAAGCAACCAGAATTGAACTCAATGTTCCAAGCGCTGCTCCATCCCCACAAACTAATGCTCGATTCCAAATCCCTTTTCTCTTGATGCTTTAAATTCAATGCTGTCTTTCGTGTAATTTCATATTTGAATTCACTGGTCCTGAGCCGCTCGCGGCGATGTGCCCCCGCGGTCCTGCTACAGTGCTTTGAGATGGAAACAAACATGACTGATGAAGGTCCACCAGTTGATGTAGTACGTTTAGATTTCAAAAAAGCATTTGATAAATTACAACTCATAAGGTGACTCAAAAGAAAGCAGCCCATGAGTTCAAGGGTAGTATATTAGGATGGACAGAGGACTGCATCGCAAACAGAAGTAGAGAAGGGGCAGCAGGATGGTAACTTATAACTGGTGTCCGGCCACAGGGTCCCTGCTGCGGAGGCCGTACACCTAATGTTCCCTGGGTTGATTTTGGAAATGGAGGAGGGGATTGCCATGCTTAGGAATGTTGGGCGGATGGGATTTATAAGATTGAAAGAAATCTTATTTTTTCAGCATTTAAGATTCTTAAGAGGCTTGATAGTGTATATCCGTAGAGAATGCTCCCATTTGTGAAATATTTTATGACCACAGAGGCCACATTTTCATATTGGTTGCCTGTTAATTCAGGGGAAGAATTACTTCTTTCAGGTGGTAGCAATCTATTCAACACTTTAGCAGAGAAGGTTTTCGAGGTAATGCCATCAATTATATGCTAGGCTGAGATGGCCAGTTTAATTTTCAAATCAAGAAACAACAATAATGAGAAAAGGGTAGTTTTCACAGTGGAAGCTACTTCAAGGATCCCCTTATCCCTGTATTCTTTAGTAATGAATTAAATACATCACTACCACACCATCACTCCCATTACAGAAGTAGTAGTAGACAATCTAATGGAGTGAAAGCAGATTAGACTCTTTGCCCTGATGGTTTACTTTCTATGATTCCAAACAAAGGAGCTTCAGAGTTGGTGTATGCATTGATTGTAATTTCTGAAAAAGGTTTCGATTCTCAAGAAGCATCTGAGGGCTGGAAAACTGCCGATGTGACATCCCTATTTAAAAAGGAGAAAGGCAAATTGTTGGAAATATGTGGCAATCAACTGTGAAGAAAATAATAGCAGGACATTTGGAAAATCAGAATCTAATCAAACAGAATCACCATAGCCTGACGAAAGAGAAATTATGTCTGGCTAATTTGTTTGGGTTTTTGGAGGAAGTCCCAACCAGAATTAGTAGAGGAAAACCAGTAAATGTGTTGTATTTGGACTTTGAGCAAGCATTTGAGAATGTACTCAAAAGTAATAAGCTAAGAGCTGAGGTTTTGAAGGTAGTATATTGCTATGGATCAGTATGCTTTGCATGGCCAGGAAGGAGAGATCACATCTACAGTGAAATGCACCAAGTGAATAGATATTTTGGGGAATTTGGTGGCCATGTGGTAAGTCAGTGCAGAGGGTAAGAGGTGCTATTTGCTTGCTTTTTTTGCCTGATAGTTGGTAAGCTTTTTTTTTGAGACAGGGCAAATTGAAGCCAGAAGCGGGGACCCAGAAGGTGAACCCGGTTCATTGGTTGGTGATAGCTACTGGTTTAAGAATCTATTATCGGTAACTTTCAGATTGAAAGTAAATCGGAGAAATATATACAGGCTACAAACTAATGTTTTGAAATCAAATTAAGATATAAGTAATTGAAATGGAGATGCCGGGCCAATGATGATTTAAACCTACATGACGGGGGAGTGGTCAGACACCATACTCCAGCTCAGGGTTGATGAACTGGAATCTCAGTTTCGACCAATCAACAAATCATGCGGGGGAGAGTTACCAGGGAATGCTCTGTTTCCGGAGGCAGTCACACACCTTAGATTAACTACCTGAAGCTCGGTCAGTGGCCAGGGACGTGAGACTGTGACTAAGAACAGGGCAGGTGGAAGGATCCAGGATGTCGTGCAGAAGGAACCTTGGCCTTTGATCTTATCGAACAGGTTTGAGATTCTTTCTTCCTGTGTGGATGAGAGGTCAGGGTATATGGAAGATGAGTAAACTGACTATAGCACGGTGGTACAGGGGGACATTCAAGAGGGGATAAAAAGTGAAATGTAGTTATAATCAGAGGTAGTATAGTTAGGAGAATGAACATTGTTGGTTGTGACTAGGATCGAGAGTCTCGAAAGTAGTGTTGCCTGCCTGGCGCCCAGGTTTAGGATATTCCGTCTTGGCTACCAAGGAATTTGAAGTGGGAGGTGTAGAAATCCAGCTATCGTGGTGGACACAGGTACCATTGATATGGAAGAAAGAGGAAAGAGGTTCTGCTGAGGGATTACGAGCACTGAGGTGCTGAGTGAGAAGGCAGAACCAAAAGGTAATAATCTCGGGATTCTTATCTGAGCAATTTGGCACGGTGTGAACAAAACTGAAGATGTAAATGCATTGTTCAAATGATGGCATGGCAGAAATGTGTTTGAATTCATGGGACATTGGCATTGGTATGGGGAAGGAGGGAGTTGTTCCGGTGGCATAGGCTTGATGAGAATCATATTGGGACAAATATCCTGGCAAAAGACATAGCTAGGTCTGGGGTAGGGCATCAAAGTGAAAAGTGTGGAGCGGGTGAGTCCAGTTGCATGGAAAATTATGGAAAAAGTTAGAAGCTAGTAAGTGCTCAGCAAAGTTTCCAGAGCAAGTAATAGGACAAAAAGTATGGAAATAGTCAGGAGTCTCATTTCAGGTGCAGCAGATAAGAAGGGTGGCCGTAAATGCCAGACTGAAGGTCTTTTATTTAATTGTAGGGAGTGTATAAAACAAAGTGAATGAGTTTGTGGTGCAGATGGAAATTGACAGATGTATTGTTCTGGGTATCACAGACATGTGGTTGTAAGGGGATAAGTGTTGGGAACTAAATATCCAATGATACATGTCCTATAGAAAGAACAGACAAATGGACAGAGATGCCAGGGTTGGCTTGTGAGTAAGAAATGGGGCAGCGCTGAAGGAACCACAGGTCTTGAGCTTGTTTATTAATGACTTGGAGGAAGAGGTGAATGTGCTGTGGCTAAATTTTTAGATGACTCAAAAATATTTGGAAAGACAAGGCATGGAACAGAAACAGAGATTTACCAGGATGTTACTTGGATTGGAATGTATTAGCTTTCAGGAGGGCTTGGTGGAAATGTTGTATAATAATAAATGTAATGAGATCAACCATGATCTCACCGAATGGTGGAGGAAATTCAATGGGCCAAATGACTTGTTGAGTGAGTCTTGTTGTTTGACAATGAATTCGTAAAGGTGTTTGTTTTTGTCTCTTGGATGAGATGTAAAAATGAAATGTGTACGCTTCCTTTTCATCTGGCAATAAATAATCGTTCTGAACGATTTCCATTGACTAGTGGCAATCTGACAAGCATCACGATGTAAAGAGATTCTTAGCTTCTTTTTAATTGTAAAGTTATTCTCTGGAATTAATTAAGCATATATTATTTGCATCTCAGGAATTATATTCATCACTGCATCTCAAAAAGTACTCTGTTGTATGATAACAGCATTTTAAAGAACACTCTTCAATGGTTGTGATTTTCAGTTGCCATAACACACATTAAATTACATTGTTGGCCAATCTGTCCATGATTATTTCATTGTCTTACATTTCAAACAGACGAGGAAATATTAGTGATGCAATGAAGAGTTTGATGATAAAATATAATTACTGTTACGGTTTCCTCTTGGACGAAATATTCTCATCAAATTGACTGGTCAAGGAAATGGGACACTGACTGTGAGTACTTTGAGTGTTTAAGTGATTCCTAAAATGAAAATTATGACCTTGATTTCTCTTGCATGCAGATATGAAGAGACTATTTTAAAAATCCTCTCGGTTCGTGGTTCAGGCATAAAGGTGTCACATGTATATTTATGTATATACATGTACATGTGTAATCTGAAAAGAAAATGACGATAAATCACTTGTTACAAGGTGAGAATGAGTTATCCAGATAGTAAGAACTGCCAAAGTTGGTGTCTGAGATAACACATTGTGGAGCTGGGGGAAAGCAGGCAGCATCAGAGGCTCAAGAAAGTTGATGTTTTGGGTCAGGACCCTTCCTCCAAAATGGAGGGTGGACGGGAGCTCAGAAACAAATAGTGTGGAGAGGGAGGAGGTGCTGGGGAAGGTAGGTGGGATGGTGATAAATGAGTACTATCCAGATTGGAACAGATTTACCCCAGAAGGTATTGAATACAAGTTCCAAATCACTCTCAAAATCCTAGTGACCGTTCATGTTTTTTTTGTCTGTGTGTTTCAGTAATTGCATGTCAGTTTGAATGGTTCATTGAGAGTGAGGAACCTATGGACTCACACACACCAACATGGAATTTAATTCAAAGAGTGACTCCTCTTCAAAGTACTTAATCGCTTTTAAAATCTTGACCATTTCTGCTGTCTAGTTAAACAAGTGTAGCTGAATACTGCTTCAATAGGAATTAGTGTTTAATAGGAACATATTTGTGAAACTTACAGTTCCTCAAGCTTTAGCATAAACTGGTGGAGACTTTCGGCGCTTGCAAAAAGGCTCACCTCTCTGTTAATACTGAAGGAAAATTGGAGTTTAAAAGTAAGTTCACCCGGTGTCAGGGAATGAAATGTTAATGTTGACTTGAATATAATTTTTAAAAAAGTAATATATTTGTGTAGCACTAAACTCAAATTAAAATTTGGATATGCCAGTTGACTCCTGTTTGACACTGGATGGAATGGCGGTGACATCAGATTCAGTGATGATTGAGAATCTAAAGAATATGAGGATAAGATTTAAAATCCAAATATCATTGAACTCTTCAAGAAATGTATTACTGGAAAAGGGGGAAAGCATGTATGTCTATTAGAATTGAATACACTCTGAAGGCGGTGGCACAGATGAAACAGACCTGTGTGCTAAAACTTATCACAAATTTCACATTGAATGGAACAGTTTAAACAGGCTGGAGGAAGCAGACATGCCAGCGCAAACTTTTGAATTTGTGCATTCTGTTCATAAACATCAGCAAAATTGTGGGAACCTGTTTATTCTTTCTCTTTTATTGCACAGAACCATACGATTACACTAATTTTGATGAGGAATTTAAAGATTATGAGCCCCGTCCGTTTGACCCGCAGTTTGGCACCATAGGTTGGTACGATCTTCGTTCGAGAAGGAAGAGGGATGTTCCAGACACAGAAAATCGTCAAACCATTTACTACAAAGTCTGTTTCTGCTTAGTATTAATTAATGCAGTTAACATTTTCAGATTGACATGATTGCAGAATGGAGTCAATAAAACAAATTCCATCTGATATTCAACATAAATTTTAAGTTTAGAATAACAAGCTCACAAGAGCTTGGTTTTAGATATCACTTGGGACCACAGACTAACAGACAAAGGAACAAAGCAAAACGACTCTGCGATTTGATGTAGAAACTCCTGACTCCGAAGCCTGCAGCCGCCCTCCAATTCTCAAGTCAGAAGTGTGCCAATGATGGTGCAGATCCAACAACACTGGAAACGATCTTGAGTCTAGACCAAAGCAGCCCCTTGATTGGCACCGTATCCATTCTCTCCACAACCAACTCCAAGACACAATAATGTGTCCATATACAAGATGCACTGCCACATTTTTTTCCAACTATTCTTACACCCGCCTTTCCAGACTTAGAAAACTCATCTTCAAGGTCAAGGACATCAGACATGGTAGCACTAATCCCAGTAAAAATCACCTCCAAGCTACTCTCAAACTTATTTGGAAATGAATGATTGTTCCTGAGTCAATATTAGTAATCTCTTTTGGAACAGCATTGTGGGTCTGTGTACAGCAACATGAAGCTGTTCAAGAAGTCAATTTGTGCTGGACAATCAGCAACAGCTATGTCTCATTAAAGAATAAATAAATCGGAAAGAAATCCATCTGAGAGTCACAAGCAAATGGGTAACTTTTTTTTGTTCACTCTGCAGCTCGTGGGCTATTACCAATTTTGACAATGACAAATGAAGCTTTTGTTTGGTTTGCTATTGATAGCAGCTGTCCACAAAATAAAAACAATTGGCATCAGAGATAATGGGAACTGCAGATGCTGGAGAATCCAAGATTACAAAGTGTGGAGCTGGATGAACACAGCAGGCCAAGCAGTATCTCAGGAGCACAAAAGCTGACGTTTCGGGCCTCGACCCTTCATCAGAAAAGAGGGAGGAGGAGAGGGCTCTGAAAGAAATAGGGAGAGGGGAAGGCAGATTGAAGATGGATAGAGGGGAAGATAGGTGCAGAGGAGACAGACAAGCAATAAGGAAGGAGAGGATCAAATATCAAGGTAGGCTAGCTAGTCATATCAGAAATCATAGTAACGGCTTCTTTCAATACATAAGAAACAAACGTGAGGCAAAAGTAGACACTGGGCCACTCCAAATTGATGCTGGAAGGCAAGTGGTGGGAGATAAGGAAGTAGCTGAAGAACTTAATAAGTACTTTGCGTCAGTCTTCACAGTGGAAGACATGAGTAATATGCCAACAATTAGGGAGAGCCAGGGGGCAGAGCTGAGGATGGTAGGAATTACAAAAGAGCAAGTGCTAAAAGAGCTAAAAGGTCTAAAAATTGATAAATCTCCTGGCCCCAATGGGCTATATCCTAGAGTTCTGAACAAGGTGGCTGAGGAAATAGCAGAGGCTTTGGCTATGATCTTTCAAAAGTCAGTGTAGTTTTTTTTTGAGTGCGAGCAGCAGCGGAGGCAAGACGGACCCGGAAGACTGCAGCTAAGGTAAAGCAGTTTATTTTTAAAATTACTTACCGGTAGCGGGCAGCGGTGTTTTTCCTCTTTCAGAGAAGGAGCGGGAGCAGCAGAGGAAGTGACGAGGACCAGAGGGGCAGCCGGGAAGGAAAGCAGTGAGTATAAATACTCACCCTTCGACGCCAACGGCCATTATGAGTGCGAGCAGCAGCAGAGGCAAGATGGACCCGGAAGACTGCAGCTAAGGTAAAGCAGTTTATTTTTAAAATTACTTACCGGTAGCGGGCAGCGGTGTTTTTCCTCTTTCAGAGAAGGAGCGGGAGCAGCAGAGGAAGTGACGAGGACCAGAGGGGCAGCCGGGAAGGAAAGCAGTGACCATATATATCAGCAAGGCGTGTTAGGGAAATGGAGCTGGAGCTGGATGAACTACGGATCATTCGGGAGGCAGAGGGGGTAATTGAGAGGAGTTACCGGGAGTTGGTCACTCCTAAGGCTCAGGACGAGGATAGATGGGTTACAGTTAGGGGGAGGAAAGGGGACAGACAGACAGTGCAGAGATCCCCTGTGGGCATTCCCCTCAGCAATAAGTATACCATTTTGGATACTGCTGGGGGGGATGACCTACCAGAGGAAAGCCATAGTAGTCAGTTCTCTGGCACTGAGCCTGACACTGTGACAAAGAAGGGAAGGGGGCAGAATAGAAAAGTACTCGTGGTAGGGGACTCGATAGTTAGGGGAATCGACAGGAGATTTTGTGGGCAAGATCGGGATTCCCGGAAGGTATGTTGCCTCCCTGGTGCCAGGGTCCGGGACGTCTCCGATCGGGTGTATAAAGTTCTAAAAGGGGAGGGCGAACAGCCAGAAATCGTGTTACATATTGGCACAAATGATATAGCCAGAAATAGGTTTGAGGATATAAAAAGTGATTTCAGGGAGTTAGGATGGAAGCTGCAGAGCAGGACGAACAGAGTAGTGTTCTCTGGTTTACTACCGGTGCCACGAGATAGCGAGGTGAGGAACAGGGAGCGGGCGCAGCTGAACACGTGGCTTCGCAGCTGGTGTAGGAGGGAGGGCTTCAGATATGTTGATAATTGGGATGCCTTCTGGGGAAGGTGGGACCTGTACAAGAAGGACGGGTTGCATCTGAACTGGAAGGGGACCAATGTCCTGGGTGGAAGGTTTGCTCGAGTAGTTCGAGAGGGTTTAAACTAGTATGGCAGGGGGGTGGGAACCTGAGCTGTATACCAGAGGTGAGCATTGATGCAGGTGAGGCAGTAGCAAGAGGTAGACCAGCTAGTGGGAAGGATTTTCCTGGGAAGGAACCAAGGAATCGGTTAAAGTGTGTTTGCTTTAATGCAAGGAGTATCAGGAATAAAAGTGATGAACTTAGAACATGGATCAGTACCTGGTGCTATGATGTTGTGGCCATAACAGAGACATGGGTTTCTCATGGGCAGGAATGGTTGCTGGATCTTCCAGGGTTTAGAACATTTAAAAAGAATAGGGAGGGGGGAAAAAGAGGAGGGGGTGTAGCACTACTAATCAGAGAGGGTATCACAGCTACAGAAGCTTCCTTTGTCGAGGAAGATCTGCCTACTGAGTCAGTATGGGTGGAAATTAGGAACAGCAAGGGAGTAGTCACCTCGTTAGGGGTTTACTACAGGCCCCCCAATAGCAGCAGGGAGATTGAAGAAAGCATAGGTCGACAGATTTTGGAAAAGTGTGCACGCAGTAGGGTTGTTGTAATGGGTGACTTTAACTTTCCTAATATTGATTGGAACCTCCTTCGAGCAGAAGATTTGAATGGAGCTGTTTTTGTAAGGTGTGTTCAGGAGGGTTTCCTAACGCAGTACGTTGACAGGCCGACGAGGGGAGAGGCCATTCTAGACTTGGTGCTCGGAAACGAGCCGGGGCAGGTATCAGATCTTGTGGTGGGAGAGCATTTTGGTGATAGTGACCATAACTGCCTCACGTTCTAGATAGCTATGGAGAAGGAGAGGATTAGGCAAAATGGGAGGATATTTAATTGGGGAAGAGGAAACTATGATGCGATTAGACATGAGTTAGGAAGCATGGACTGGGAGCAGTTGTTCCATGGTAAGGGAACTATAGACATGTGGAGACGGTTTAAGGAACAGTTGTTGGGAGTGATGAGTAAATATGTCCCTCTGAGACAGGCAAGAAGGGGTAAGATTAAGGAACCTTGGATGACGAGAGCGGTGGAGCTTCTAGTGAAAAGGAAGAAGGTAGCTTACATAAGGTGGAGGAAGCTAGGGTCAAGTTCAGCTAGAGAGGATTACATGCAGGCAAGGAAGGAGCTCAAAAATGGTCTGAGGAGAGCCAGGAGGGGGCACGAGAAAGGCTTGGCAGAAGGAATCCGGGAAAACACAAAGGCATTTTACACTTACGTGAGGAATAAGAGAATGGTCAAAGAAAGAGTAGGGCCGATCAGGGATAGCATAGGGAACTTGTGTGTGGAGCCTGAGGAGGTAGGGGAAGCCCTAAATGAGTTTTTTGCTTCTGTCTTTACGAAAGAAACGAACTTTGTAGTGAATGAAACCTTTGAAGAGCAGGTGTGCATGCTGGAATGGATAGAGATAGAGGAAGCTGATGTACTGAAAATTTTGTCAAACATTAAGATTGACAAGTCGCCAGGCCCGGATCAGATTTGTCCTCGGCTGCTTTGGGAAGCGAGAAATGCAATTGCTTCGCCACTTGCGAAGATCTTTGCATCCTCGCTCTCCACTGGAGTCGTACCTGAGGACTGGAGAGAGGCAAATGTAATTCCTCTCTTCAAGAAAGGAAATAGGGAAATCCCCGGCAATTATAGACCGGTAAGTCTCACGTCTGTCATCTGCAAGGTGTTAGAAAGGATTCTGAGGGATAAGATTTATGACCATCTGGAAGAGCATGGCTTGATCAAATACAGTCAACACGGCTTTGTGAGGGGTAGGTCATGCCTTACAAACCTTATCGAGTTTTTTGAGGATGTGACTAGAAAAGTTGATGAGGGTCGAGCTGTGGATGTGGTGTATATGGACTTCAGTAAGGCATTTGATAAGGTTCCCCATGATAGGCTCATTCAGAAGGTCAGGAGGAATGGGATACAGGGGAACTTAGCTGCTTGGATACAGAATTGGCTGGCCAACAGAAGACAGCGAGTGGTAGTAGAAGGAAAATATTCTGCCTGGAAGTCAGTGGTGAGTGGAGTTCCACAGGGCTCTGTCCTTGGGCCTCCACTGTTTGTAATTTTTATTAGTGACTTGGACGAGGGAATTGAAGGATGGGTCAGCAAGTTTGCAGACGACACAAAGGTCGGAGGTGTCGTTGACAGTGTAGAGGGCTGTTGTAGGCTGCAGCGGGACATTGACAGGATGCAGAGATGGGCTGAGAGGTGGCAGATGGAGTTCAACCTGGATAAATGCGAGGTGATGCATTTTGGAAGGTTGAATTCGAAAGCTGAGTACAGGATTAAGGACAGGATTCTTGGCAGCGTGGAGGAACAGAGGGATCTTGGTGTGCAGATACATAGATCCCTTAAAATGGCCACCCAAGTGGACAGGGTTGTTAAGAAAGCATATGGTGTTTTGGCTTTCATTAACAGGGGGATTGAGTTTAAGAGTCGTGAGATCTTGTTGCAGCTCTATAAAACTTTGGTTAGACCGCACTTGGAATAGTGCGTCCAGTTCTGGGCGCCCTATTATAGGAAAGATGTGGATGCTTTGGAGAGGGTTCAGAGGAGGTTTACCAGGATGCTGCCTGGACTGGAGGGCTTATCTTATGAAGAGAGGTTGACTGAGCTCGGTCTCTTTTCATTGGAGAAAAGGAGGAGGAGAGGAGATCTAATTGAGGTATACAAGATAATGAGAGGCATAGATAGAGTTGATAGCCAGAGGCTATTTCCCAGGGCAGAAATGGCTAGCACGAGGGGTCATAGTTTTAAGCTGGTTGGTGGAAAGTATAGAGGGGATGTCAGAGGCAGGTTCTTTCCGCAGAGAGTTGTGAGAGCATGGAATGCGTTGCCAGCAGCAGTTGTGGAAGCAAGGTCATTGGGGTCATTTAAGAGACTGCTGGACATGTATATGGTCACAGAAATTTGAGGGTGCATACATGAGGATCAATGGTCGGCACAACATTGTGGGCTGAAGGGCCTGTTCTGTGCTGTACTGTTCTATGTTCTATGTTCTATGTTCGGAAAATTGCTGTTGTAACTCCCTTGTTTAAGAAAGGATCAAGGCAAAAGATGGAAAATTACAGGCCGATTAGCTTGACCTCGGTAGTTGATTAAAATTCTTGAATCATTGTCAAGGATGAGATTTCGAAATTCCTGGAAGTGCAGGGTCAAATTAGAACAAGTCAGCATGGATTTAGTCAGGGGAGGTCGTGCCTGAAAAACCTGTTAGGATTCTTTGAAGAGGTAACAGGTATGTTAGACCAGGGAAACCCAGCAGATGTTATCTATCAAGACTTCCAACAGGCCTTTGATAAGGTGTCTCACAGGAGGCTGCTGAGCAACGTGAGGGCCCATGGTGTTCGAGGTGAGATACTGGCCTGGATTGAGGATTGGCTGTCTGACAGAAGGCAGAGAGTTGGGATTAAGGGCTCTTTTTCAGAATGGCAACCAGTGACGATTGGTGTCCCGCAGGGTTCAGTGGTGGGGCCGCTGCTGTTCACCTTATATGTTAATGATCTGGATGAAGGGACTGGGGGCATTCTGGCGAAGTTTTCCGATGATACGAAGATAGGTAGACAGGCAGGTAGTACTGAGGAGGTGGAGAGGCGGCAGTAAGATTTAGACAGTTTAGGAGAGTGCTCCAGGAAATGGCTGATGAAATTCAATGTGAGTAAATGTGAGGTTTTTCACTTTGGTAAAAAGAATACAGGCATGGAATATTTTCTAAATGGTGAGAAAATTCGTAAAACAGAAGTACAAAGGGATCTGGAATTCTTGGTCCAGGATTCTCTAAAAGTTAACTTGCAGGTAGAGTCCATGATTAAGAAAGCGAATGTAATGTTGTTGTTTATCTCAAGAGGGTTGGAATTTCGAAGCAGTGATGTGCTTCTGAGGCTTTATAAAGGTCTAGTTAGGCCCCTTTGAGAATACCGTGTCCAATGTTGGGCCCCACACCTCAGAAAGGACATACTGGCCCTGGAGCGTGTCCAGCGGAGATTCACACGGATGATCCCTGGAATGGTAGGTTTGACATACGATGAACGGCTAAGGATCCTGGGATTGTACTCATTAGAGCTGAGAAGGTTGAGGGGAGATCTAATAGAAACTTACGAGATAATGTGTGGCTTAGAAGGGGTGGACGCTAGGAAGTTGTTTCTGTTAGGCCAGGAGACTAGGACCCGTGGGCACAGCCTTAAAATTAGAGGGGGTAAATTTAAAACGGAAATGAGACGACTTTTCTGAAGACAGAGTGGCGGGCTTGTGAAATTCATTGCCACGGAGTGCAGTGGGGGCCGGGACGTTGGATGCCTTCAAGGCAGAGATCAACAAATTCTTGATCTCACAGGAATCAAGGGCGACGGGGAGCGTGCAGTGAAGTGGAGTTGAAATGCCCATGAGCCATGATTTAAATGGCGGAGTGGACTTGATGGGTCGAATGGCCCTACTTACACTCATATCTTATGGTCTTAAGTTAAAGGGTCGGACATGAAGCCAATCGAGGTGAGTGTAGGTGGGGAGAGGTCAGTCTGGGGAGGACAGACAGGTCAAGGGGGCGGGAAGCGGTTAGTAGGTCAGGAATGGGGGTTTGGCTTGAGCTGGGAGGAGGGGATCGGGGAGAGGAAGAGCAGATTAGGAACGTGGGGACGAGCTGGGCTGGTTTTGGGATGCAGTGGTGGGAGGGGAGATTTTGAAGCTTGTGAAGTCCACATTGATACCATTGGGCTGCAGAGTTCCCAAGCCTCAGTTAAGGAAGGACAATAAACACTGGTCAGTCATACATCAAACAAAAAAAGTTTATTTTTAAAAGAAAATAGGATGCATCTGTCAATCAAGTGGCCAAGTATTATCGATTTTTGAGAAGATTTTTAGCTCAGGTTTGAGGTTTTGGATGTAAGATTGCTCACTGAGCTGGAAGGTTAGTTTTCAGATGATTCGTCACCATTCCAGGCAAAATCATCAGTGAGCCTCCAGTGAAGCGCTGGTGTTCGGTCCCGCTTTCTATTCAAGTGTTTCGGTTTCCTTGTGTTGGTGATGTCATTTCCTGTTCTTTTTCTCCGAGGATGGTGGATGGATTTGGAGCCAATGTGTCCTCCCTAGTATAGTTTGTGTATGGAATGAACTGCCAGAGGAGTGCCAGAGGCTATTATAATCACAGTATTTAAAAGTCACCTGCATGGACACATGAATAGGAAGGGTCTGGAGGGATATGGGCAACATGCTGGCAAATGGAACTAGTCATTTACGATATCTGGTTGGCATGGAGGAGTTGGACTGAAGGGTCTGTTTCCCTGCTGCACAACTCTACGACTCTGTCTTTGTCTCTTTGTGTCTCTCTCTCTCGCCCTCGCTCCCCCCTCCCATTTTCTCAAAAACCCACCCCTCGCCACACCCACAATCTCTGTCTCTCCATCTCTGTGTGTGCCTCACTCTGTGTCTACGTCTCTCTCTCTCTCTGTTGTCTTGTCTCTGCCACCTCGCTGTGCACTTCTGTCTCTCTTTCTTTCTCTTTCACTCTGTCTCTTGTGTGTGTGTGTGTGTGCGCGTGCGCGCGCGCGCTCCTCTCTGTCTCTCGTCTTGTCTCTGCCTCCCTCTGTGTGTGCTCTGCCGTTCTCTCTCCGTCTCTCCCTGTGAACTTCTCCCTCTCCCCTGCCCCCGCCCCCGGCGCTCTGTCTTTCTCTGTGTCTCTCTTCCTCTCGCCGTGTGTTTATCTATCCGTGCATCTCCACCCGCTCAGCAGGGAGCATTGAGTTTTTTTTAAAAGTTTAAAAATCTGTTTAAACCCAACCCATCCGCAATCAGACTGCATTTCTAATTCTCTCTCTCACACACACAGTCTGTCTCTTTCTCCCTCTCAGTCAATCCCCTTCCTCTCCTGTTCCTACTCACGCCTTTCCCCCCCCCTCTGCCTCGGTGACGAGTCCGCTGTCTGGAACCCTTTTCCCGGGAGGGGACTGAGGACCCAGCTGTTCTGCATCGGGATCAGCGTACCACGATCCCGGACCCCTACAGCCTCCGGCATGACCACTGGGCGAGGAGCAGGCATCCAGGCTGCTGGAAAGCTCGCTGCTCAGTGGCTCGGCCCTGCGCCGCCTTGGCCGGGAGCGGGGATCCGAGCTGGGAGAAGGCCTCTTCGCCCGGCTCCTGGGCACAGCTACCTGCCTGAACACTAAAATGTGTGGCTGGATGAACACAGCAGGCCAAGATCTTGGATTCTCCAGCATCTGCAGTTCCCACTATCTCTGGTACCTGCCTGAACAGCTGCCTGGCACCGAACCCACCCTCTCTCCTCCCCTCCTCTCTCCCTGCCCCCTCCTCCCTTCCCTACCCGCCCCTCCTCCTTCCCCCCCAACCCCCTCCTCCTACCCCCCTGCCCCGTCCTCCTGCTCCCTCCCTCCATTCATCCATTCCTTCCTCCTGTCAGTCCTCGCTCCCTCCCTCCAGCCATCCATTCCTCCCTCGCTCGGTCCCTCCAGCCATCCATTTGTCCCTCGCTCCAGCCGTCGCACCCTCCCTCCCTCACTCCAGTCAGTCAAAACAACAAAGAAAATTACAGCACAGGAACAGGCTCTTCAGCCCTCCAAGCCTGCGCCGACCAAGATCCTCTGTCTGACCAGTCACCTATTTTCTCACGGTCTGTGTCCATTTGCTCCCTGCCCGTCCGTGTACCTGTCCAAATATATCTTAAAAGATGCTAGTGTGTCTGCGTCGCCCACCTCTGCTGGCAGGTGCCCACCAACCTCTGTGTAAAGAACTTGCCATGCATATCTCCCCTAAATTTTCCTCCTCTCGTCCACGTCCTTTTGGTAATGGACACAGTACTCTAAATGTGGCCGAACCACAGTCCTATACAACTGCAACATGACCTGCCAACTCTTGTACTCAATACCCTGTCCAATGAAGGAAAGCATGCCATATGCCGCCTTGACCACCCTATTGACCTGCATTGTCACTTTCAGGGAACAATGGACCTGAACACCCAGATCTCTCTGTTCATCAATTTCCCCCAAAACTTTTCCATTTACTGTTTCGTTTGCCCTTGAATTTGATCTTCCAAAATGCATCACCTCGCATTTGCCTGGATTGAACTCCATCTGCCATTTATCTGCCCAACTCTCCAGTCTATCTCTGTTCTGTTGTAATCTCTGATAGTCCCCTTCACTGTCTGCTTCTCCATTCCTCCCTTGTAGTGCAATTAGGCAAGACTTAGGAGGCATAGAATGGGTTAGCAAAATGCAGGGGATGGGGACAATTGAATTGTGGAGCTGGTTTAAGGAACAGATATTGCGTGTCCTTGAGAGGTACGTCCCTGTCAGGCAGGGAGGAAGCGATCAGCTAAGGGAACCGTGGTTTACTAAAAAAATTGTATCTCTTGTTCAGCAGAAGAGGGAGGCTGATGTGACGATGAGACCAGTTGGTTCAGATGAGGTGATGGAGAGCTACAGATTAGCTAGGGAGGATTTAAAGAGAGAGTTAAGAAGAGCAAGGAGGGTACATGAGCAGACATTGGCAGGTAAATAAAGGAGAGCCCTAAAGCTCTCTGTAGGTATGTGAGGAATAAGAGGATGACTGGGCTAGGCAAAGGGCCAGTCAAAGACAGAAGTGGGAAGTTGTGTGTGGACGCTGTGGAGATTGGAGAGGTGCTAAATGAATATTTCTCATCTGTTTTCACTGAGCGACAGGAGAATATTGCAGAGGAGGTGACTGAGTTAGAGGCTACTAGAATTGCAAAGGTTACGGTTAGTAAGGAGGAAGTGTTATCAATTCGACAACGTGTGAAGGTAGATAAAACCCCTGGGCCTGATGGGATTTTTCCGAGGATTGTCTGGGAAGCTAGGGAGGAGGTGGTGGAGCCTTTGGCCTTGATCTTGGAGTCCTCATTGTCTACAGGTTTAGTACCAGAGGACTGGAGAAGTGCAAATGTTGTGCCCTTGTTCAAGAGGGGCAGTAAGAATGACCCAGGCAATTAAAGACCTGTGAGCCTTGCGTCTGTTGTAGGAAAAATTTTGGAAAGGATTATAAGAGATAGGATTTATAATCATCTAGAAAGCAACAATGTGATTGGAGATAGTCAACATGGATTTGTCAAGGGCAGGTCGTGTCTCACAAACTTCATTGGTCACCTTCTCAAAAAACTCAATCATGTGGATGAGAGTCGGGCAGTTGGCGTGGTGTACATGGACTTCAGTAAAGCCTTTGATAAGTTTCCCCATGGTAGGCTATTGGAGAAAATACAGAGGCACGGGATTGAGGGAGATTTAGCCATTTGGATTAGAAACTAGCTTTCACTGAGAAGGCAATGAGTGGTGGTTGATGGAAAATATTCAGCCTGGAGTCTGATTACTCGTGGTGTGTCTCAAGGATCTGTTTTGAGACTACTGCTGTTGTCATTTTTATAAATGACTTGGATGCAGGCATTGGTGGATGGGTTAGTAAGTTTGCAGATGACACTAAAGACAATGGAGTGGTGGACATTGTGGAGGAATGTTGCAGGTTGCAGGGAGACTTGGATAAACTGCAAAATTGGGCCGAAAGGTGGCAAATGGAGATTAATACGGATAAATGTGAGGTGATTCACTTTGGGAGGAATAATAGGAAGGCAGGACACCGGGTCAACAGAAAGATTCTTGGTAGTGGAGATGAACAGAGGGATCTTGGTGTCCATGTACATAGGTTCCTGAAAACTGCCCCCCAGGTTGATAGTGCTGTTCAGAAGTCTGATGGTGTTTTAGGTTGCATTGGTAGAGGGATTGAGTTGCGGAGACGTGATGTCATTCTGCAACTCTACAAAACGCTAGTGCGGCCTCGCTTTGAATATTGCATGGTCGCTCCATTACAGGAAGGATGTGGAATCGTTGCAACAGGTGCAGAGGAGATTTACCAGGATGTTGCCTGGTCTGGAGCGAAGGTCTTATGAAGAAAGGCTGAGGAACTTGGGTGTGTTCTCATTGGAGAGAAGGAGGCTGAGAGGGGATTTAGTAGAGACATACAAGATGGTCAGTGGATTAGATAGGGTGCACAGTGAGAGTCTTTTTCCGAGGATGATGACTTCAGCTGGTACAAGGGGGCACAGCTACACATTGAGGGGTGATGGATTTAAGACAGATGTCAGAGGCAAGTTCTTTCCTCAGAGAGTGGTACGGGGGTGGAATGCTCTGCCTGCCAATGTAGTTAACTCAGCCACATGAAGGGCATTTAAACAGCCCTTGGATAAGCATATGGATGCTGATGGGATAGTGTAGGGGAATGGGCTTAGATTAGTTCACAGGTCAGCGCAACATGGATGGCCAAAGGGCCTGTTCTGCGCTGTGTTGTTCCATGTACTATTACAGTTCACAGATCACATTTAACACTAAAATGAGTGGTAGAGTAAAGAGGATAATGAAAATCTGCAGATGGACACAAAGTTTAAATGAATGGACAAGGGTCTTGCAGATGGAGTGCAATGATGGTAAATGTGAGGCTGTCCATTTTGGTAGCAATTAGGGCAAAATGGAGTATTACTTAAATGGTGAAAAATTGTAGCATGCTGCTATGCAGAGGGAGCTGGGCAACCTTGTGTATGAATCACAGAACGTTTGCAGATGCAGCTGGTAATTGAGGCAACAAATGGAATAGTGTCCCTTATAGTTCGAGTGATGCAGTTTAAAAATCGGGAGGGGATGCTCCAGTTGTATAGGGTGCTGGTAAAGCTTGATGTAGAGTAGTTTGTACAGTTTTAGTCTCCTCACTTTAAAAAGGATGTGCTGGCACTGGAGGGGGTGCAAAGGAGCTTCACAAGAATGATTCCAGAATTGAAAATGTTGCTGTATGGGGAGAGATTGAGGAGACTAGGATTGCACTCACTGAAACTTCGAAGAATGAGGGGTGTTCTAATAGCAACTTTTAAAATGATGAAAGAAATAGATAGGAAAGAAACACGGAAGTTGTTTCCACTGATGGGTGAAATTACAACTGGGGGGCACAGCCTCAAAATAAGGGTGAACAGATTTAAGACTGAGTTGAGGATGAGCTGCTTCATCCAAAGGGTTGTGAATCTGTGGAATTCTCTGCTCAGTGAAACAGTTGAGGTTCCCTGATTGAATGTTTTAAAGGCCAAGACAGGTAGATCTTTGAACAGGAAAGGAATTGAGGGTTATGGTGAATGGCGGCTAAGTGGAGCTGAGTCCGCACAAAGATCAGCCATGACCTTATTGAATGGCGGAGTGAGCTGAAAGAGACAGATGACCTACTCCTGCTTTATTTCTTATGTCCGTATGTCCTTAGATTGCCATCCTTGTCATTCCTCCTTCCCTGGAATAGGCCAGTTCTGAATGCTGATCAGTAGGTCTTTAAATAACTCCCGCGTATCAAATGTCGACTTGTTCAATAAAAGCTCCTCCCAATGAATACTGCTCAGCTCCTACCTAATACTCCTTCCCCCAATTTAGTAGCTTCCCACAAGTTCCTGATTGTTCATAGCTATTTTAAAATGTAAGGAGAGGCGATCACCCCGTTTGAAGAAGCTCCTGGTTCAGTGTTTTTCCCCATGTGGGAGTCAGCTACAGGTTTTCTTGTTCCAAGATTGGGGAGGAAATAGCCCAGTGGTGGTATTGCTGGACTGTTAATTCAGAGACTGAGATAACATTCTGGGGACCTGTGTTCAAATCACAGCACAGCAGATGGTGGAATTTGAATTGAACATAAAAGAAAATCATGAATGAAGAATTTAATGATGACCATGAAATCATTGCCAAATGTCAGAAAAACCCAACTGCTTCACTGATGCCCTTTAGGAAAGCAAACTGCCATCCTTACGTGGTCTGGCCTACTTGTGACTGCAGACCCACAGCCATATGATTGACTCTGAACTGTCCCCTGGGCAACGAGGGATGGACAATAAACACTGCGTAGCTAGTGATGTCCTCCTCCCATTAACAAATAAATAAAATTGGATTCTACATCTTCTGATTGAAGATTGTTTCTTATTCTCACAGTAATTTCATCGCTTACAGTCAGTTTCCCTCCTGCCTGTCTTTTTTGAATGTCACGTAGCCCTGCACATTTACCTCCAGTGTTGATCTCCTTAGAACCATGTCTTTGTAATAGCTCTCAAATCATGCCCGTCAACCTGTATGTGTGCTCTTAATTTGTTGATTTTGTTCTGAATACAATGAGCACGCAAGCAAAGAGCCATTAATTTTGCTTTATAACTTTATTTGACCTCTTGACATTATTTACAGCTGTTTTCTGTTTCTACATGCTGTCTTTTCCAGTCCCATGCTGAGTATTGTTATCCCAATAGTTCTTTAATGTCAGTGTGTGTGTATTCCTGGGCGAATACGCTCATGTGGTCTACGGAGTTGTGGAGGTCGCAGTTCTAGGACAGCCATTTCATAGGCCTACGCTGCAGGTTAGAAGAAAAGACAATCTTTTGCTCTGAGCTCTGCAAACCAGGGCGATGTCAAAAAGGAAACAAGGTCAAAAGAATTTCAACAAGAATCTCAAAATTAACTGCTGAATTCATATCAGCATTACAGGGATCGCCCAACTTAGTGGCCACAACATCCCACTTTCTATTCTTCACAAACAATCCAAATTCTGAACTATCCGTATCCCTCTTAACTTTTATGTTTTTTGAGCTAATTTCTTGTGTCTAACTTGTGCATATTTGTGGTGCCTTATGACTTCTTGCGTTTAGCAATTGATAAACTCACTCTCTCTTGAATTGAGTAAAACCTAGGTTTATAGGATCCCCAGTGTGGAAACAGGCCATTCAGTTCCACAAGTCCACAGCAACCCTACAAAGAGCATCCCACCCAGACCCATCCCCATTCCCTACTCTATCCCTGTCAGCCTGCATTTCCAATGGCGAATATACCTAACCTACACGTATGTGGGCAATGTGGGTAATTCAGCATTCCCAATCCGCCTAACCTACATGTTTCTGGACTGGTCAAAACAATGATTCGATATGAATTAATTAGAATGCAGCTGTTGACTGTCATCTTCCATCCCTGTGTTGGAGCGAGATTTAACATTCAAGATCAAAAATGAAACACTTGAACAAGATAGTTCAAATTGCGGTTGTTGACTTGCTCGCCGAGTTGGCTTGTTTTCATTCAGACGTTTCGTCACCATGATCAATGACATCATCACTAGAGCCTCCAACAAAACAATGTTACTCTACTCTGTCTGGAATTTATACTGTCCGGTCTGTTACCATGAGTACTGTCACTTCCGGTTTTGATCTATATGGGTTTGTATGTGGGGGCCCAATTGTATCTGCTTGTTGGTTGCATTATGGGTGGAGAATCACGCCTCTCATACAAAACTGGGACAAGGTAACCATAGTAGCCCAAGCCAAGCATAGACATGCAGAGGAATCCTAGAGGCATGGTTCTCAACCCATTCTCCAGCCTCACATTCTTGGTCTCTTCTATTTGAATATGATCACTCAACCATATCCTTTATGACAAACAACAGAGTCTTACATCACAAAATCTTCAGACAGGACTGTCCAGACAGATCCACTTGAACTCATGATATCATCTTTTGCTGGAGGGTTTCCGAAATGTCTACATTCTTCCTCACCTGAGCATCCTTGCGTTCGTGGTTGACAGAGATCTCAGCCATGTCCAACCCATGTCCTACACTTTGGCCTCACCCCTGATGAGGTTCCCTGGTCCTCAATGACCAACCCATCAATATCCACATCGAGAAGAACATCAGCCACGATTTCTAACAAGATCCCACCACCAGGCATATATTCCCCTCCCCTCTCTTGTCAGCCTTCCGCAGGGACCATTCCATCGGGACACCTCGATCCACTCCTTATCCATTCCCAACAGCTCCCCATAACCCAACAGCACTTTCCATGCCACCACAGAAGGCATAACATCTGCCCATTTACTTCCTCCCGCTTCACTATCCAAGGCTTCCAGGGGAAGCAGCGATTTACCCACACTTCACTCAATCTAGTCTACTGTATTCACTGCTCTCAATATGGTCTCCCTCTGCATCGGGGAGACGAAACACAGACTGACCAACCGCTTGGCAGAACACCTTTTTTCTGGCCGTAAGAATGGCCCCAGGTTTCCAATTGCCTGTCACTTGAGCGCCCCATCATGATCCCTGTCCAAAATCTCTGTCTCAGGCTTGCTGCAGTGCTCCAGTGAGTGCAAGCTAACACCTCCGCTCGGTTCGCAGTAAACAGCAGCACCTCACAGTCGCGAACGGTTTTAGCTCCCCCTCCCATTCCTTAGACGACATGCCCATCATGGGCCTCCTGCAGTGCCACAATGATGCCACCCGAAGGGTGCAGGAACAGCAACTCATATTCCACTTGGGAACGCTGCAGCCCAATGGTATCGATGTGAACTTCACAAGCTTCAAAATCTCCCCTCCCGCCACTGCATCCCAAAACAAGCCCAGCTTGTCCCGCCTCCCTAACCTGTTCTTCCTCTCACCTATCCTCTCCTCCCACCTCACGCTGCACCTCCATTTCACACCAACTGACCTCATCCCGTCTCCTTGACCTGTCTGTCCTCCCTGGACTGACCTATCCTCTCCCGACCTTCCCACCTATACTCTCCTCTCCACCTATCTTCTTTTCTCTCCATCTTCGGTCCACCTCCCCCTCTCTCGCTATTTATTTCAGAACTCTCTCCCCCTCCCCCTTTTCTGATGAAAGGTCTCGGCCCAACATGTCAGCTTTTGTGCTCCTGAGATGCTGATTGGCCTGCTGTGTTCATCCAGCTTCACACTTTGTTATCTTGGATTCTCCAGCATCTGCAGTTCCCTTTGTCTCTGAATAAAGGAGAAGGTAGGTGAAGAGGAGACAGACAGGTTAAAGAGGCGGCGGATAGAGCCAGTAAAGATGAGTGTATGTGGGCAGTTAGGGAGGGGATCGGTCAGTCCAGGGAGGACGACCAGGCCAAGGGGGTGGAGCTGAGGCTGGTAGGTAGGAGATGGGGGTAGGGCTTGAGGTGGGAGAGTGGATAGGTGGGAGGAATGACAGGTTAGGGAGGTGGGGATGAGCTGCGCTGGTTTTGGGATGTAGGTGGGGAGGGGAAATTTTGAAGCTTGTGAAGTCCACACTGGTACAATTAGGCTGCAGGGTTCCCAAGCAAAATAAGTGGTACTGTTCCTGCAACCTTTGAGTGGCATTGTTGTGGCACTGCAGGAGGCCCAGGATGGGCAGATGGAATTATGGTGTTGAAGGTGGAGATGTGCTCAATAAGTAGGAGCTTGACGTAGATGCCCTTGTTATCTGGACGTTCCAGAGATGTGTGTAAAGCCAAGGAGAGGGCATCTGCCATGGATCTGCTGCATCAGTAGGTGAATTGCAGTGGATCAAGGTAATGTGGGAGGCTGGAGTTGATGTGGCCCATGACCAACCTCTCAAAGCACTTCATATTTATAAATATGGATGTCAGAGCCACTGGGCAGTAGTCATTGAGGCTTTTGAAAAAAATTGCTGACATTCAGTGCGGGGATCTTAAAGCATTAGCACGAACATCAGAAAATTGGAGAAGCCTCGAGCATATGAGCACAGGTAGCTGAGGGTAGGGAGGGCGTGAATTACAGAAATCAAAGAGGGCAAGATACAGAGAGAGAGAGAGAGAGAGAGAGAGACAGAGATCATAGTGAACAAATGATTGGCCTGGTAGGCAGTGGAAAATACATGATTTTCCATGGAACATGCAGATATCTTCGAAAAACAGGACATTGAGTTTTGGAAATTAGTGTTATAGTTGATTTGGAGTGAACCAAGTTACTGTTCAGTTTGGTTGTGGCTTTTGATGAAGGGATGGTCCAACTGAGATTGAAATTGGAGGAAGATTTCAGGATTTTTTCATGTTCTTGTCTTTCTGTTATGCCCCGAGGTAAAAAGCATTGGAGATGCTGTTAATTTTTTGCACGGCGAGCTGCAGAATATTAACCAGTCTCACACCATTGCCATCACCTTGCCCTTGCAGATGCGGATAAAGTTCTCCAAGCTGACAGAAATTGAAAGCACTCGCATCCTGTGACGATGGTAAGTTTACTTTCTTAAAAAAAAATGCTTGCAGCTTAATTGGCATAATAAAGAGCACAGGGGCTCTGGTTAACACTGCTGCCTCATGGCACCAACAACTTGGGTTCAATTCCGCCCTTAGGTCACTGTCTGTGTGGAGTTTGCACATTGTCCATGTGTCTGCATGGGTTTTCTCCGGGTGCTCGAGTTTCCTCCCACGGTGAAAAGATGTGCAAGTTAGGTGGATTGGCCATGCTAAATTTCCCAAGGTGTTCAGTGATGTGTAGGTTAGGTGAGTTATAGGTGGATGGGTCTGGGTGGGAAGCTTTGAGGGGCAGTGTGGACGTGTTGGGCTGACGGACCTGTTTCCACACTGTAAGGATTCCCTGAATCATGATTCTATCATTTTACTGAGCGCAAAGGTACAATATTAGCCGGTCATATTTGTCTCACCTCTTTACACATTGACAAGAAAGCTTTAATTTCAGTTTCTATGCATTTGCAACGTGTCTGCTGTCTCTAACCAGGCTGACTATATCTCCTTCTCTAATGCGCATCTCCTGTCCCCTAACACCAAGAGGTGACACTTGCTTTTCGTTTCGTACAATCAGTAAAACAATAGCCTCCATATTACAGCCAGCGGCTTCTCTTAATGCTCACACACGGTTCTTTTTTTCCTCCAGGTATTGACCACTCATCATTTCTTATTCCTCATCTCATCTCTCTCTCATGCTCTCTCTCTCTCTCATGCTCTCTCTCTCTCTCATGCTCTCTCTCTCTCTCATGCTCTCCCTCTCTCCCTCTCTCCCTCTCTCCCTCTCTCCCTCTCTCCCTCTCTCCCTCTCTCCCTCTCTCCCTCTCTCCCTCTCTCCCTCTCTCCCTCTCTCCCTCTCTCCCTCTCTCCCTCTCTCCCTCTCTCCCTCCCTCTCTCCCTCTCTCCCTCTCTCCCTCTCTCCCTCTCTCCCTCTCTCCCTCTCTCCCTCCCTCTCTCCCTCTCTCCCTCTCTCCCTCTCTCCCTCTCTCCCTCTCTCCCTCTCTCCCTCTCTCCCTCTCTCCCTCTCTCCCTCTCTCCCTCTCTCCCTCTCTCCCTCCCTCTCTCCCTGTCATTATCTCTCCTCTCCCTGTTATCCCCCATCACTTGACTCACAGGCACAAACAGAAGAATGGAAGGCTGGTTTGCATAATGGACTATGCTGTGTTCACGACTCTGTAGTTTCTTATGACCTGAGGATGAGCTGTTGCCAAACCATGCCGTGATAGGTTGCTTTCTATGGTACATCAATAATTGTTGTCCTTGTGGACACACTGAATTGCCTTAGCCTCTTGGGGAAATAGAGACATTGGTGTGCTTTTTTGCCCATTGTGACGATCTGGGTGGACCAGGAGAGATCGTTGGTGATCAACACTCTCAACTATCTCCACCTCAGCAACATCTCTCTCACTGTCTGATGCAGGCGTGCTCACACTCACCTTCTGTCGCCCATTCTGTCTGTCTGTCTGTCTCTCTCTCCCTCATTGCCCATCTCTCTCGCTCTGTCTGTCGCGCGCTCGCTCTCTCCAATTCTGCCTGGAAGAAGAAAGGCAAGAGCCATAATAAATAGGGATTGTTCAGCTAGAGGAACCATGCTGTGATATGCATCCAGATAGGATGCTTTCTCTGGTACATCAATGAAAGTTGTCCTTGTGGACACACCAAACTGCCTTAGCCCCCTGGCAAGTAGAGACAAATGGTGTGCTTTTTTGCTCATTGCAACGATCTGGGTGGACCAGATTTTTCACAGTCGTACCTGTGACTCCATTGTGGCATATTAACCAGGTCAACAATGTCATTAAGGGGATCCTGAAGGAGGAGGACCGTAAGACACAGCTCGATGTACACATTGGTAAGATGAGTGATTTGGTTTGGGGTAACGCTTGCACCAAGCGTTCTGAGAGCTAGGCAGTGGATTAAATAGCAGGACCTGTAAAGTTGTAATCTCTGGATTATTCCTGGTGCCACATGCTGAGAAGGCAAGAAAAAGGGGAAGAAAACAGATGAATGCTTGGCTCAAGTGTTTGTGTTTGGGGAGGGATTTAGACTCCTGGATCTGAAGGAGAATTTGTGAGGATGGTATGTCCTCTACAAGTGGGCTGGTCTGCAGCTGAAGCAGAAAGGAACCAAAATCCTTGCACAAGGGTTTGCTAATGTTGTGAGGAATTTAAGCTATCGGCCTTGCAAGCAGTGGGCAGTTGAAGAGCAGGGAATTCACTGAGGGGTGAGAAGCTAATAAAATAATAATTATATTCTGGGATTTCAACTGCACAACATTAATTGAGATTAGATAAAAGTTTGACTTGGGAAATAATTCTTTAAATACATTTGATAGATTATTTTACATGAACATGGAGATGAGCTTGTAAGGGACAGTGCAATGCTGGACCTATTTCTGGGACACAAAGCCAGTGTTCCTTTGGCCCTCGATGTTGCGCCGACCTGTGAACTAATCTTAACCCATCCCCCAACACTATCCCATCATCATCCATATGCTTATCCAAGGACTGTTTAAATGCCCCCAATGTGGCTGAGTGAACTACATCAGCAGGCAGGGCGATCCTTACCGCTCTCTGACTAAAGAACCTGCCTTTGACATCTATCTCAAATCTATTATCCCTCAATGCGTAGCTCTGCCCCCTCAGACAAGCTGATGCCATCATCCTCAGAAAAAGGCTCTCACTGTCCACACTATCTAGTCCACTGATCATCTTGTATGTCTCTATTAAATCCCCTCTGAACCTCCTTCTCTCCAATGAGAACAGACCTAAGACCCTCAGCCTTTCTTCCTCACGGTTCTTCACGGTTACAAATGTTAGTGCTGGAGAATGATGTGTATAATGCGCACAATATGAACATCATCCAGTTAATGTCAAGGAATAAACGGCCAGATGTTGAATAAAATTTTGTGACCGTCAATCTCGTAGAGTCATACAGCATAGAAACACCATATCTATGCCTACCAACAAACACCAAACTGCACTAATCTCATTTATCTACACTTGGTCCAGAGCCTACTTTGACCTAGCATTTTAAATGCTCATCCCAGATGCTTTTTAAATGTTGAGAATACCTGCCTCTACTGCCCTCTCAGGCAGCGTGCTCCATACGTCTACCAGTTTTGACATGAAAAAGCTTTTCCTCAGACTTCCTCACCTTAAACTTGTGCCATCTGGTTTCATCCTCACCTTAACCTTGTGCCATCTGGTCTTAGACACATGTGCCCTGGGGAAAGGATTCTCACAATGTATTCTGCCTGTGCCTGTCATAATTTTCTATGCCTCAATCAGATCAGAGGAATTGAGTATAAGAGCAAAGTGGTCCTTCTGCAGCTGTACAGGGCCCTGGTGAGACCACACCTGGAATACTGTGTGCAGTTTTAGTCTCCCAATTTGAGGAATGACATTCTTGCTATTGAGGGAGTGCAGCGTAGGTTCACAAGGTCAATTCCCGGAATGGCGGGACTATCATATGTTGAAAGATTGGAGCGACTGGGCTTGTGTCCTCTCGAGTTTAGAAGGATGAGAGGGGATCTGATTTAGACGGATAGGATTATGAATGGATTGGACACTGTGGAGGCAGGAAGCATTTTTCTGCTGATGGGTGAGTCCAAGAGGGAGAGAGAAAACAGGAAATTGTAGACCGGTTAGACTGATGTCAGTAGTGGGAACGATGCTGGAGTGAATTATAAAAGATGAAATTACAACTCATTTGGATAGCCGTGACAGGATAGGTCAGAGTCAGCATGGATTTACAAAGGGGAAATTGTGCTTGACGAATCTTCTGGAATTTTTTGAGTATGTAACTATGAATATAGACAAGGGAGAACCAGTGGATGTAGTGAACCTGGACTTTAAGAAAGCCTTTGATAAAGTCCCACATTGGAGACTAGTGAGCAAAGTCAGGGCACATGTTATTGGGGGCAAAATACTGACTTGGATTATAAATTGGCTGGCTGACAGGAAACAAAGAGTCGTGATGAACGGGTCCCTTTCGGAATGGCAGGCAGTGGCCAGTGGGGTACCACAAGGTTCGGTGCTGGGACCACAGCTGTTTACAATATCCATTAATGATAGAGATGAAGGCATTAAAAGTAATCTTAGCAAATTTTCCAATGACACAAAGCTGGGTGGCAGTGTGAAATGTGAGGAGGATGTTATGAGAATACAGGATGACTTGGATTGGCTTGGTGAGTGGACGGATGGCTGACAGATGCAGTTTAATGTTAATAAATGTGTGGTTATCCACTTTTTTGGTAGCAAGAACAGGAAGGCAGATTACTATCTCAATGGAGTCAAGTTGGTAAAGGGGAAGTACAATGTGATCTTGGTGTTCTTGTACATTAGTCAATGAAAGCAAGCATGCAGGTACAGCAGACAGTGAAGAAAGCCAATGGCATGCTGGCCTTCATAACAAGAGGAATTGAGTATAGGAGCAAAGACGTCCTTCTGCAGCTGTACAGGGACCTAGCTTAGAAGGATGAGAGGGGGTCTGATTGAGATGCAGAAGATTATTAAAGGATTGGACACTCTGGAGGCAGGAAGCATGTTTCCGCTGATGGGTGAGTCCAGAACCAGAGGTTCTGTTTAAAAATAAGGGGTAGGCCATTTAGAACAGAGTTGAGGAAAACCTTCTTCACTCAGAGAGTGGTGGATATATGGAATGCTCAGCCCCAGAAGGCTGTGGAGGCCAAGTCTCTGGATCGTTTCAAGAAAAAGATGGATCGATCTCTTCAAGATAGTGGAATCAAGGGTTATGGGGATAAGGCAGGGACAGGATACGGTTTGTGGATGATCAGTCATGATTATAATGAATGGTGGTGCTGGCTTGAAGGGCCGAATGGCCTACTCCTGCACCTGTTGTCTGTTGTAAAAGTTAATTGTAGAAGAATGATTAAGATGGTCGCATATATATGGTGTTGGCAGCTGGTTCACATTGGGAAAACAACATGGTTGATCTTGATTCTACTCCTACTTGTTACACAGAAGCCTCTTCGAGCAACAATTCTTGAATGCCACAATGATGCCACCCGAAGGTTGCAGGAACAGCAACTCATATTCAGCTTGGGAACCCTGCAGCCCAATGGTATCAATGTGGACTTCACCAGCTTCAAAATCTCCCCTTCCCCCACCGCATCCTAAAACCAGCCCAGTTCGTCCCCTCCCCCCACTGCACCACACAACCAGCCCAGCTCTTCCGCTCCACCCACTGCATCCCAAAACCAGTCCAACCTGTCTCTGCCTCCCTAACCTGTTCTTCCTCTCACCCATCCCTTCCTCCCACCCCAAGCTGCACCTCCATCTCCTACCTACTAACCTCATGCCACCTCCTTGACCTGCCCGTCTTCCCTGGACTGACCTATCCCCTCCCTACCTCCCCACCTATACTCTCCTCTCCACAAACTATCTTCTTTTCTCTCCATCTTCGGTCCGCCTCCCCCTCTCTCCCTATTTATTCCAGAACCCTCACCCCATCCCCCTCTCTGATGAAGGGTCTAGGCCCAAAACGTCAGCTTTTGTGCTCCTGAGATGCTGCTGGGCCTGCTGTGTTCATCCAGCCTCACATTTTATTATTCTTGAATGTTGATGGGACGTTGAAATGCAGGTAGATTATCATGATCACTTGTTGAAAATGGATAGCAGCTAGTAGTTCTCTTTCGTCTCAACTAGTGACCAGTAGGCAACGGTCAAACAGTACGTAACCCAGAGGTCACAAGCTCCCCTGAGACATGATGTTAGTTGAGCCTCATGAATAACTACCTGCAGATGAACTATCTGCAGATAAAGCATGGTATTAAATCTCACATATACTGCTCTCAACCGTTTTAATCGAAGTATTTATCACTCGTTGCATAGAAACAGATCACAAAACTGAAATGGCATATGCACAAATACCAGCGTAGAAGTTCTTTACAGTAGCATTTTGTTTAAAGTTGTATTTGTAAAATAAAAGGGTGAAATATTAACTTTCACAAATCATATTAACATGCTGTAGAAATCTGTGGAAGTGAGAAATTTGTTTTTTGATTCAATACATGTCTGACAAATGACAATTCAAAGAGATCTTTGTTTCAGCTGGAGTGGGTTGTGGAGTCAACCTCATCAGGGGCATTTAAGTGACTATTTGACAGGCATATGGGTGATAATACAAGATAGGGGTGGAGGTTAGATAGACCTGAGGTTTAGGGTAAAAGTTCAGCACAGCATCATGGGCTGAAGGGCCTGTACTGTTCTATGTTCTATGTATCTTATGCTGTATTCAAATAAGTAAAGTCAGTCAGTGACATTCTGTAACTTCCTTTTCCAGGGGTAGGAGTGGAAGAATCAGAGTGTTTCTTTGAAAATTGGCTTGATGTGTCTGTCCAAGGGTCATCTGGAGGAAAAAATACAAGTGTCAGTACTAAATCTATCATTGCTGATACACATGTAAACTGTAGATTTAACTGTACGTAAACTTTGTTTAACAAACTAGCCCACTCAATAAACTGACAAAAATTACACACCAGGTGTTTACTGTATTCTCATCATCTCTGTGATGTCTGGTGAGGGTGCAAGTGAGAAGGCTCCCTGCCAGTAAGTTTGAGTTAAGGCGAAGTTGCATCATTACTGAAGTTATTTATGCTGTAAATGAAGGAGAACAGTAATGTGTATATCCCATGCATTATGTTCCTGTTATTGAGTGTGTGTTTTTTGTGTGTGTGGACCTATTGATCAACTGGAATTTTTGATTATTCAGCCCATTCCTGGTACCACGGGTACTGTTTAACAAAAGGTTTGCTGTCTTAGTATATTTCTCTATTTAGTCACTGCCACTATTAATGTTAAGTTATAGCGTGGTCTTTGCAGAATCTGCACAGTGCATTCCTGCTGGATAAATGATGCACTACATCTGTCTGATGCCATTGCTTCTCAACGACACCATCTTAGCAGCTGTTTTTGTTACCAATAATGTTTTCATCATTAGAATACTTGGAAAATATTCAGAAGTGCTGTATGACTCTACTGCTCACTTGCAGCAGTGATAACACTTAATGTGAGGTCATGTTTTTCCCCATTTGATGTTCTATTATCAACAATGTATCTCACAACTAATGGGCATATTTCATTGAAACCTGGTCTGTACAGGTATGGTCCAAGGAAGAACTGATTAGTTTTTGACAGATCTAGATTTATTTCTCTATTTTTTAAAAACATCAGTTAAAATTTGTTGTATAGGCAAATGATCATCTTTCTAGAATATTGTTGATTGATTTAGAATGTTGTGGATTGTGACAGCCCTGATAGTAGAATTTTTCATAACTATCAAAATATGAGCAGAATTTTCAGAGCAGATTATCAAATTGGCCTGAAGCTTTCTCAGTGAGATGGAAGCTTTTAATAAAAGGATTTATTTTGTCGGCCTTGCATTTACAAAGAATCAGTCAAGTGGAGAAATGTCTCAAAGAAAAGCTGTGTAATTGTAGAGTCATGGATGTTTGTTGCACAGGAGGAGGCCGTGCGGTCTGTCGTTACTGCACTACTCAACAAAGATCTGTCTACATTGAACTCACATGGCATTTATTTCCTTTTTGATTGTTTGACCCATAGCCCTGGAGCCTACAGCAACACAAGTGATTATCTAAATACTGCTTAAATATTCAGACACTTTCTGAATCAGCCACACTTTCAGTCAGTGAGTTCATGTCAACTAATGGAAAAAGCAGCTTCCAGTTATCCTTTCTATGCCCTTCAAAATCTTAAACACCTTTTACCAGGTCCCCTTGTCTGCTCCAATCTTGTCATCAGTCAGATGGGCAGGTCAGTGGCAGATTGATATAGCCTGAAGAAGGAATAAGATAAGAGAGTACTTAATGTGGCAAAGCCTGTCGTGCCCGATGGAGGTCAGCTACAGCAGTCAGCAGTGAAGTCCACTGGCAAGGATGGGCGGGTTTTAGCCCAGCGCAGGGAATACAAACCATCACGGGGGAAGCCTCGTTCAGAGTGTCTGCAAACTCGTGGCTTAGGAAAGGACTGTAATAGAACATAGAACAGAACAGAACAGTACAGCACAGAACAGGCCCTTCAGCCCACAATGTTGTGCCGACCATTGATCCTCATGTATGCACCCTCAAATTTCTGTGACCATATGCATGTCCAGCAGTCTCTTAAATGACCCCAATGACCTTGCTTCCACAACTGCTGCTGGCAACGCATTCCATGCTCTCACAACTCTCTGTGTAAAGAACCCGCCTCTGACATCCCCTCTATACTTTCCACCAACCAGCTTAAAACTATGACCCCTCATGTTAGCCATTTCTGCCCTGGGAAATAGTCTCTGGCTATCAACTCTATCTATGCCTCTCATTATCTTGTATACCTCAATTAGGTCCCCTCTCCTCCTCCTTTACTCCAATGAAAAGAGACCGAGCTCAGTCAACCTCTCTTCATAAGATAAGCCCTCCAGTCCAGGCAGCATCCTGGTAAACCTCTTCTGAACCCTCTCCAAAGCATCCACATCTTTCCTATAATAGGGCGCCCAGAACTGGACGCAGTATTCCAAGTGCGGTCTAACCAAAGTTTTATAGAGCTGCAACAAGATCTCATGACTCTTAAACTCAATCTCCCTGTTAATGAAAGCCAAAACACCATATGCTTTCTTAACAACCCTGTCCACTTGGGTGGCCATTTTAAGGGATCTATGTATCTGCACACCAAGATCCCTCTGTTCCTCCACACTGCCAAGAATCCTATCCTTAATCCTTTACTCAGCTTTCAAATTCGACCTTCCAAAATGCATCACCTCGCATTTATCCAGGTTGAACTCCATCTGCCACCTCTCAGCCCATCTCTGCATCCTGTCAATGTCCCGCTGCAGCCTACAACAGCCCTCTACACTGTCAACGACACCTCCGACCTTTGTGTCGTCTGCAAACTTGCTGACCCATCCTTCAATCCCCTCATCCAAGTCATTAATAAAAATTACAAACAGCAGAGGCCCAAGGACAGAGCCCTGTGGAACCCCACTCACCACTGACTTCCAGGCAGAATATTTTCCTTCTACTACCACTCGCTGTCTTCTGTTGGCCAGCCAATTCTGTATCCAAGCAGCTAAGTTCCCCTGTATCCCATTCCTCCTGACCTTCTGAATGAGCCTACCATGGGGAACCTTATCAAATGCCTTGCTGAAGTCCATATACATCACATCGACAGCTCGACCCTCATCAACTTTTCTAGTCACATCCTCAAAAAACTCGATAAGTTTTGTGAGACATGACCTACCCCTCACAAAGCCGTGTTGACTGTATTTGATCAAGCCATGCTCTTCCAGATGGTCGTAAATCCTATCCCTCAGAATCCTTTCTCACACCTTGCAGACGACAGACGTGAGACTTACTGGTCTGTAATTGCCGGAGATTTCCCTATTTCCTTTCTTGAAGAGAGGAATTACATTTGCCTCCCTCCAGTCCTCAGGTACGACTCCAGTGGAGAGTGATGTTTGACTTTTTAAACTTTTGTTTTTATTCTTCTACTGTTATACTAAGAAGACTGTAGTGCTGAATTTTTTAACTTATTCATTTATTTTTATCACATGGAGCATGGAACGGTACAGCACAGTACAGGCCCTTCAGCCCACGATGTTGTGCCGAACTTTTACCCTAATCCTGTGGTCAATCTAACCTCCGCCCCTACCTTATACTATCATCCATGTGCTTGTCTAATAGCCGATGAAATGCCCCTATTGAGGCTGACTCCACTCCCCTCTCCGGCATTGCATTCCACTCCCCTACGACTCTGAGTAAAGAAGGATGGATAAATTTTCTACTTCTGCAACTAAAATTGCGTACCAAGGTACTTTGTACCTGAGATGGCACCGTCTAAGGCAACTTTGTACTCTTTTCTTTGTACTCTTGTACCCTGTATTGAATGCATGTGATAATAAAATCTCACTCTAATGCATAGCAGGACACTGGGAAGCTTAGAGGAGAAAAGGGACCCTGGAGTGCTTGTTCATGAATTCCTGAAGGGGTCAGGTCAGGCTAGTAAGGGTTGTTACAAAGACATATGGGACACCTCCCTTTATCAGTTGTGGCATAAATTGTAAGAGTGGGAAGGTCACTTTGGAGTTGTTTAAAAGTTTGGTTAGGCCACAGCTGGAGTCGTGTGTGGCATTTTGGTCACCACCCATTAGGAAGGATGTAATTGCACTGGAGGGAATGAAAAGGATGTTGCATGTGTTGGAGCATTTTAGCTGTGAAGAAAGACTGGAAAAAATCACATTATTTTCTGTGAAGCAGAGAAGGTTTGGTGGGTGAATGGAGGTCCTGACAGAGGCATATAAGATTATGAGAGGTATAGATGGGTTGAATAGAAAGCATTGTTCCCCTTAGTTAAAGCATCAATAACAATAGAGCATAATTTTAAAGAGAAAGACGGGAATATTGAGGAGGTTTGAGGAAAATCGTTTTCATCCAGAGTGTGGTGAAGGTCTGGAGCGCATTGCCTGGGCGGGAAGTTGAAACAGGAAACCTCACAACCTTTGAAAAGTACTTGGATGAGCAGTTGACATGTCGTAATATTTAAGAGAATGGTCTCGTGTGTAAAAATGCGACTAGTATATGTTGCAGTGTATTTTTAGAGGTACAGCCTTAGTGGGCCATAGGACCTCTTCTGTACTATATGATTCCATGACAACCCCCAGCCCAGGCAGCTGGTTTTTTCAGTCATCTCCAGGATTACACCCTTCATAGTGTGATCCCTTGCGTTGTTCGCCGTCCCAAGTTCATTAGCTCACACTTTTCCTGGTTGAGTTCAATTGCTGTGCTCAGCTGACCAGTCTGTTGATCTCCTCCTGAAGTTTATTCTTCCTGTCTGTCAACCAATTTTGGATCCAGTGTGCCACTTTGCCTTTGATCCCATGGCTGTTATTTACATGGCCATTCCATCGATATCCTCCTCACTAAATTAGCCATTCGCTAGCAATACAGTCATACATCCTGTGTTTAAGCCCAAATGATGAATTAACTTGACAAATTTCAAGGGTCCTTGTGGAAAGCCCTGCACAACCCCACTCAAAGCAAACATCCTGTCAAATAGATATCCCTCTACCATCAATCACCCTGTGCTCTCTGCCACAGCCAGTTTTGGCTCCAGTGTGCCTCTTTGCCTTTGATCCCATGGCTGTTGTTTTCTTGCTCAATCTGCCAAGGGGGACTTTACTAAGCCCACATCAAATGCATAATGTGACCTCATCTTAACAAATCCATAGTGTTTATCCCTGATTATTTCTTGCAAGTACATTCTACCCCTAAGAATGCCTCTTTATAGCTTCACCAGTGCTGAGATTATTCTGACTGGCCTTTAATTTCCTGGTCTGTTCCTCTCTCCGTTTATTAATAGTGGGACAATGTTAATAGTGTTTCATTACTTCACGTGTGATTGACAAGGGTTTGAAAATTGCTGCCAGCGGCCCAGATATCTCCTCCCTCACTTCCCCCGCTAGCTGGTATACGTTTCAGTTCGCCCTGTAGATGTATCCACTTTTAAAGTTGCTCAACCAGCTGCATCTCCCTGTATCTTAACCTCTGATGCTCCGAGGTCCTCTGCCCTGATATCTTACTTGCAGTGTCCTTTTCCATTGTAAAGATTGACACAAAATATTCATTGAGGACCGTGCCGATGTTTTCCAGGTCCACACAAAGATTACCTCTGTGAAATGAACGAGGAGCTATTAGAGAGGTTTGAGATTTACAATCAAGAAAGAAATTGACAAAATGACTTCCTTGGAGAATCAGACAACATACATTGTCCATTGTTGTAAACAAACAGAAGTTTTTGTTTCCACAGTTGTTTGCAAATAGCCAATCAAGATCATAAAAATAATGTTTTAAGATGATTTACAAAGCAAGGCAATTGAGGAAGATGTATTGGATGTATTGAACTCTCAACTACCTCCCTTAAGTTTAGGAATGTCAGTATTTTTCTTCTGGATAACTTTTGCAGATATCTTCAAACAAGTAGCTGAACCCACAGATTTATGTGACCAACGAAGCCTGAGCCTTTTGCTTCACGATGCAGTCCAGATCCCTCGGCAGCTGGGTGAGGTAGCTTCATTTGGAGGCAGCACCATTGAACCAAGTGTCCGCAGTTGCTTCCAACATGTAAGTGTGCTCTGCACCAATTCATAATGTCAAGCGGGTCTACTTGCCAGTATGAATTTTGAGCTCATTTTCGTTTTGTTCACCTGCACATCTGCCAATGTGGTATATCGTATCCATTGCACCCGGTGTGGCCTCCGCTACATTGGGGAAACCAAGCAGAGGCTTAGGAACCACTTTGCAGAACACCTCCGCTTGGTTCGCAACAAACAACTGCACCTCCCAGTCGCGAACCATTTCAACTACCCCTCTCATTCCTCAGACGACATGTCCATCATGGGCCTCCTGCAGTGCCACAATGATGCCACCCGAAGGTTGCTGGAACAGCAACTCATATTCCGCTTGGAAACCCTGCAGCCCAATGGTATCAATGTGGACTTCACTAGCTTCAAAATCTCCCCTTCCCCCACTGCATCCCAAAACCAGCCCAGTTCTTCCCCTCCCCCAACTGCATCTCAAAACCAGCCCAGCCTGTTTCTGCTTCCCTAACTTGTTCTTCCTCCCACCCATCCCTTCCTCCCATCTCAAGCTGCACCTCCTTTTCCTACCTACTAACCTCATCCCACCTCCTTGACCTGTCTGTCTTCCCTGGACTGACCTATCCCCTCCCTACCTCCCCACCTGTACACTCCTGTCTACCTATCTTCTTTTTTATCCATCTTCGGTCCGCCTCCCCCTCTCTCCTTATTTATTCCAGTTCCCTCTCCCCATGCCCCTCTCTGATGAAGGGTCTAGGCCCGAAACGTCAGCTTTTGTGCTCCTGAGATGCTGCTTGGCCTGCTGTGTTCATCCAGCTCCACACTTTGTTATCTTGCACTATTGATATGGACTGGTTTGTCACTAGAATTTATTACCCAGGCAAAGTGTGTCACGACTTCAGTTGATCTGAGCTCTTAACAGCAGGTGGAGCCTCAAGTTAATGCCTCTTCTGAATGCTGGCATCTCCGACAATCCAAATTCCTCAGTACTTCATTGAAGTATTACCCTAAAAATTATGCTTAAATATAAATTACAGCTTGAAGCCATAACCTTCTAATTTATTGTTGAGAGCTCTACTAGTTTATAACAGAACTAGAACAGACCTGGAATGGATACGGGATGGTTTTCTTGAGCAATATGTTGAGGAACCAACTGGAAAGCAGTGCATCTAAGACTGGGTGCTGTGTAATGAGAAGGGAATCATTGCCAATCTAGCTGTGCAAGATTTCTTCGAGATGAGTGGCCGCAACATGATAGAATTTTTTCAATCAAGATGGAGAGTGTGAGAGTTGACTTGGAGACCAGGGTGCTGCATCTTAATAATGAAAGCTGAAGATATGAGGCATGAAATTAGCCTTGATAGATCACAAAGAGTTGCTTAAAGGGATGACAGTGGATAGGCAATGGCAAACATTTAAGGAGCACGTGGGCGGACTACAACAACTGTTTATTCCTGTCTGGCATGAAAGCAAAATGGGTAAGAGGACCAATCCATGACTTAACAAAGGCAATTAGCGATAGTATCTGATCCATGGAAACAACATTTGAGGATTGGCAGCATAGTAGAATTTAGCAAAGAAGGACCAAGGGATTGATTAAGAAGGGGTAAATGCAGTAAAGTAAGCATACAGGGAACATAAAGACTGACAGAGTTTCTATAGATACGTGAAGAGAAAGAGACTGGTAAAGACAAATGTTAGGAAGGGGGTTGACCAGTCAAGGGAAGACAGACAGGTCAAGGAGGCAGGGCTGACGCTGGTAGGTAGGAGGTGGGGTGGGGTTAGGGTGTAACCCTAACCCGAACTCTCACCCTAATCTCCACCCCACCTCCTACCTACCAGCATCATCCCCTCCTCCTTGACCTGTCTGTCTTCCCTTGACTGATGAACCTCCATCATAACTCCCCAACAACACTCACCTTTACTGGCTCCAGCACCGCCTCTTTGATCTGTCTCCACCTATCTTCTCCTCTATCCATCTTCTATCCACCTCCCCTTCTCTCTTTATTTATTTCAGAATCCCGTTCCCCTCCCCCATTTCTGAAAAAGGGCCCAAACCCGAAACGTCATCTTTCCTGCTCCTCTGATACCGCTTGGCCAGCTGTGTTCATCCGGCTCCACACCTTGTTATCTCAGATTCTCCAGCATTGGCAGTTCCTCCCGTCTCTGAAATGGTCTGTTGGCCTTCGTTCCGAGAGGTTTCGAGTACAGAAGCCAGAATGTGGTGTTGCAGTTACGCAGCACCTTGGTGAAGCCGCACCTAAAATAGTGTGTGCAGTTTTGTGCTCCTTTTCTGCGGAAGGATGCTGTTGCTCTCATAGTTTATCAGTGCAGCGCATGTTTATCAGCCTGTTTCCCGGAATGGCAGGTCTGATGTATGATCAGAGATTGACTCGGTTAGGATTGTTCTCGCTGGAATTCAAATGAATGAGGTGACTTATAAAATTCGAACAGGACTGGACAGGATAGATGCAGTTCCCAGTGGTGGGTGTGTCCAGAACCAGGGGTCACAGTATGAGGATTCAGGATAGACGATTTCGGAGGTATTTCTTCACCCAAAGAATGGTGAGTCCGTGGAAATCATTACCAAAGCAAGCAGTTCATGTCAAAACATTGAACGTATTCAAGATATGGCTAGATATAACACTTGGGGTGAATGGGATCAAGTGTTATGGAGAGAAAGCAGGATTAGGCTGTTGAGTTGGATGATCAGTCATGATCATGAAGAATGGTGGAGCAGGCTCAAAGAGCCATTTGGCCTCCTCCCTCCTCCTAGCTTCCATGTTTACAATAGTCACTCTCTGAAATGCAAAGCTTGAGCAATTGTGCAACTTTGAACTGGGTGCTGGTAGTTTGGTCAGTAACGAAGTTAGGTAAGGCTCGGCAGGACAGTGCTCATTGTTGTTTCTAACATTTTCACCGTGCAGGACTTAGTCCTTGCTCTGCTTCAAGCGAAGAAGTGAGCTAATTGGAGATATCTACAACTTGTTAAGGTTCCAAAGGTTTAAAGTGATGTGGGGATGTGTGGTATTGCTCATAAAGTACATCATGAAGATAAATAAGATAAAAGATAAAAGAATGACGAGAGTAAGATGAGGGCCAATCAAGGACAGTAGTGGGAAGTTGTGTGTGGAGTCAGAGGAGATAGGGGAAGCACTAATTGAATATTTTTTGACAGTATTCACTCTGGAAAACGACAATGTTGTCGAGGAGAATACTGAGATACAGGCTACTCGACTAGCGTTTTGTACAGTCACGGGATTTATAGGGATTGACTTCCGGAGCCATGATGTCATGCTCCAACTGTACAAAATGCTAGTGCAGCCTCATTTGGAATATTGCGTGCAGTTCTGGTCGCCCCATGACAGGAAGGATGTTGAAGCATTGGAAAAGGTGCAGAGGAGATTTACCAGGATGCAGCCTGGTCTGGAGCACAGGCCCTATGAAGAAAGGCTGAGAGACTTGGGTCTGTTCTCATTGGAGAAAAGGAGGCTAAGGGGGGATTTAATAGAGACATATAAGATGATCAGAAAATTAGATATTGTGGACAGTGAGAGTCTTTTTCAGAGGATGATGATTTCAGCTTGTACAAGGGGGCATAGCTACAAATTGAGGGGTGATAGATTTAAGACAGATGTCAGAGGCAGGTTCTTTACTCAGAGAGTGCTATGGGCGTGGAATGCCCCGCATGCCAAAGTAGTTAACTCAGCCACATTAGGGGCATTTCAACAGTCCTTGGATAAGCATATGGATAATGATGGGATTGTGTCAGGGGAGGGGCTTAGATTAGTTCACAGGTCGGCGCAACGTCGAGGGCCGAAGGGCCTGTTCTGTGCCGTATTGTTCTATGTTCTATGTTCTATAATGGATATCACAAGTAGATGACTGATGTGTATACTGTGCATTGTCAAATGGTTCAAATTTTAGAACTGAAAAGTGCCTGGTCTACCTCAAATTGCCATGGAAAACCAAAGCTTCTCAAAAGTTTGAGCTTAAGCAAGTAATTCATGCTGCTGCTGTATAGTGGTTATGTGAATGGTATTTTCCCCTAGCAGGATGCTGTTGTCAGTCCAAAAATAATCCTCATTGCATTGACCAACATTGTCTATGAAATTTGCAGCCAGTATTATGCCAGACATATAGGTCATATATGATAATGATTGGCCGACTGAAAACTGCTTGTTTGTAATGAGCAGAGCACACCGCACCGGCACGTGTGAGATGCTTTCTCTTTTCCACAACCAAGGACCCCAACATGGTTCGCAGAACTTTCACTTTGATCCATTTCACAAAATTCGGCCCTCATCCATTCCACCTATCCCAGAATCATAAATTCTCCTTATTCTCAGCTTGTCCCTCCATCAACCTCTGCGTTCAGCAGATTATCTTCCAGCATCTTCACCAGTATCCCCTTTCAGCATTCCAAAGTGACCATTTCCTCAGTCACCAAGCAAGGTCCCAAATACACTTGTAAAGTGAAACAGCGATTTACCCGTACTTCATCTGTTCAAACATACAGGTATATTCAATTTTTCCAGTGTTTTCTCTGCAAAGGGGAAATGATACATTGATTAGGTGATTATCCTGCGGTACACCCTCATTCAGTCCACAAGAGTGGACTTGTCAACCACACGACATGTTTTTCTTCTCGTATAAATTATTCCAATTGTTTGAAATATCATGTTCTTGCGTTTGTTCCATTGGGTGTAAGACAAAACTGCTTTGGTAATAAAAGTCTCTCTGAAATGAAAGACACAAATGTAAGGTATTTCCGGCTGGTAGACAGGAGGTCGGAAAACTCCCAAAAATTCTCAAGGGAATGCTTGTGATGAGGTGGAGGGTAGAAGAAATTATGTTACGAAACATTATTTTTTGCAAAAGCTTGGTAACACAATGGTAATTTTTTTTAAAAAAATCAAAGGTTGTGTCCAGAAGAGGTGTGAATAGCTACATAGGCATCTGAATGCAAAAAGGGATACAGGAGCAAGATGGAAGCGTAGGTTCTGATCTAAATTGGTTGAACTTAATATTGGACCAGAAGGCTAGAAAGTGACAAGACAGATGATGAAGTCTTGTTCCTCAAACTTGTATTAAGGTTGTTGACTAATTGATTGATTTATTGTCACGTGTACCAAAGTAGAGTGAAAATCTTTATTTATGAGTGGTACAGGCAGATCATAGTAAGCGAAGGATATACAGATGAAAATGACAGAGGCATGCAGGTTACATTGAACAGAGCATGCGCTCAGTGAGATCAATGTTAGCAAGATCAGCGTTATTTCAGGTTAGAGAGTCTATTTATCAGTCTGATAACAACTGGGAAGAAGCTGTTCCTAAAACTGTTGGTGTGCATGTGTTCAGGCTTCTGTACCTGGTGCCTGATGGAAGAGGATGTAGGAGATCATTACGTAGGTGCGATGGGTCTTTGGTGATGCTGGCTACCTTTCCGCAGCAGTGAGCCATGTAAATGGAGTCCTTGGATGAGAGGTTGGCTTCCGTGATGATCTGGGCTGTGCACACCCGCTTCTGTAGTTTCTCACAGTCCTGGGCAGAATAGTTGCCATACCAGGCCATTATACACTTGGACAATGTGCTTTTAATGGTGCATCTGTAGAAATTGGTCAGGCCAAATTTCCTGAGCCGCCCGAGGAAGGAGAGGCATTGTTGTGCCGCCTTGACCAACGTATTTTCGTGGAAAGTCCAGGACGGGTTGTTGATTATCGTCATACCGGGGAACTTGACACGCTCCACCCTCTCAACCTCAGTTCCATTGATATACATCAGGGCGTGTTCTCCTCCTGTCTTTTGAAATCAGTGATCAGTTCTTTAGTTTTGCCGACATCGAGAGAGAGGTTGTTCTCTGCACCACGTCACCAAACCCTTTGCCTCCCTTCTGTATTTTGATTCATTGTTAGATATCCATCCCACTGCAGTGGTGTCGTCAGTTAACTTGCAGATGGCGTTAATTTGGAATTTGGCAACACAGTCATGGGTGCACAAGGAGTGCAGTAGGGGGCTGAGGAAACATCCTTAGAGGGCACTAGTGTTATTGTGGAGGAGGGGCAGTTACCTATCTTCACTGTGGTTTTGGGTCAGAAAGTTAAGGATCCAGTAGCAGAGGGCAGAGCAGAAACCTAGGTCATAGAGTTTTGAGATCAGTCTGGAGGGGATAATAGTGTTGAAGGTGGAGCTGCAGTCAATGAGCAGGATTCCTACATAGCTCATTGTGCACATTTCTGCCAACGACATCGGTAGAAAGAGGGTTCACTGAATCCCTACAGTGTAGAAACATTCAGCCCAACAGGTCCACACCTACCCCTGCAAGGCTAACAAACCTGGTAGCTATGGACAATTTAGTGTGGTCAATCCACCTAATTTGCACATCTTTGGACTGTGGTAGGAAACTGGAGCACCTAGCGAAAACCCTCACAGACATGGGGAGAATGTGTAAACGAAGAGTCACCCAAGGGTGGAATTGAGCCCAGGTCCCTGGTACTGTGAGGCAGTAGTGCCAACCACTGCACCACCTTGTTGCCCTTGAGACTTTCTCCAAGGCTACCCTTGTGTCTTAAGGGACTCTTTTCCCCCCATTCTCACTAACACATTTATTATGTCGTACAATCCCGTAGCAGCAATATCTTTTAGAGTGTGGGAAGAAATGGGAGTAACTGGAGGAAACTCAAACAGTCATGGGGAGAATGCGCAAACTCCACACAGACAGTTGTCCACAACTGGAATCGATCCTGGGGCCCTGTCACTGTAAGGCAGTGGTGCTAACCACTCAGCCACTGTGCTGTGGCATTTAGGTCCTGCAAAATGAGTACAAGAACTAGAATGATGAATATTCAACCTTTCGCACAAAAAGTTGGTCAGAGCTAGGACTCATACTAATCACTGTAACACTGTTTCTGAGACAACAAGGTGGAGAGCTGGATGGACACAGCAGGACAAGCAGCATCAGAGGAGTAGGAAAGCTGATGTTTCTGAAGAAGGGTCTAGGCCCGAAACGTCAGCTTTCCTACTCCTCTGATGCTGCTTGGCCTGCTGTGTTCATCCAGTTGTACACCTCGTTAACTCCGATTCTCCAGCATGTGCAGTTCCTGCTATCTCTCCAGAACACTTTTTGTTTTGTTCACAGCAATGACAGAACACAGTTTGAGAGAAAATAATGCAGCCATATACACAACATTGATGAAAGATACTTTCTCATTTCCAAATGTTAAGGAAAGCGTTGTATGAAAATTATATTCTGTCACAGAATTTGGACACACTCTGGTTTCTTCCTGTGTTGCCTAAAACGTATGCCATGTTTTTCGACCTTTGATTTCTCAGCATTTCTTCTTCTTTTGTAATGTAGTGCTGGAGGGAAACCATAATCCCAGATTGTAAGTGCTTTGAGGTTCAACATTGTCTGAGAACCCCCTCACTGTCTCTGAATACCCAAACTGATCAATAATAATCATCCTAATTGTCTGTCTTGACCTTACTGCAGCATTGCTTATTGTGTCACTGGCGGGTGACAGATCACATTGACATTTCACATCATGAAAGTAGCTGCATGAATATTTGTATTCTTGGTTCTACATTAGTGAGTTTTTGTTGCAACGTTTTGGTCTGGAAGTAAGAGGCATCTCAAAGAATGTGCTATCTGTGCTTTTGTGGAATCTGCTTTTGTACTTTGACTTTGGGTTAAGCAATGTAACATGTCCTTGCTGATTTTCCATATTTAATTCAATTAGAATTTCATTGACTCTAGGTTTTACTCTTGAAATATGATGAATGAGCAGAAGGCTATTCAGTCCATTGAGTCTGCCACTCAATGAGATCATAAAATACTGATATTCCTCGATACCACTTTCCTGCCGTTTCCCTATAGCGTTTCATTCCCATACTGTTAAAAATACTCCAGTCTGAGCATCTTAACTTTTGTACATCCCTCTGCAGGCAGTCTGGCAGTCTCATCACTTGTCTTCCATACCTATTTTTGTGTTTTCTGTAAGCTCAGTAATAGTACATTCACTTTCATCACTATGTCATTAATATTTATTCGCAACAAGAATGGCCGTGGCATTGATCCGTATGGCAGTTCACTTTTTACAGCTTGCCAACCTGGAAATGACTCCCCCTGTACCAAATGTCTGTTCTCTATTATTTGGTCAATCCCCTATCCATGTTAATATATTTCCCCAAAACTATGTGGTCTTATTAAAAGTCTTATCTGCTTGAAGTGTGATTATTTTTACAAATACCTTTTTGAATGTCACACCCTTTTATTTGTACTACTTGTAATCTCCTCATGGAATTCTTATAAATCTGTCATGCACAATTTCCTGTTTATCAAGCCGTAGTGACTGTGATTGTATTACGTATTTTAAGTGCTCTGCAATTACATCTTTTCTGATAGGCTCTTGCATTTTCCAATAACAGACATTAAGCTAACTGGCCAGTAGTTATCTTTTTTGTCTCCTTTCCTTTCTAAAATAAAGGTACTAGTCATAGCATCCCTGCAGCATGAGAGCAGGCCACTTGGCCCATTGTGTCCAAACTGACTCTCGGAAGAGCATGGCACCCAGATTCAACCAGCTGCCCAGCCCCTGCAACCTTGCATTTCCCATGGCTAATCCACCTAATCTGTGCATGTTTGGATTGTGGGAAGAGACCGGAGCAGCTCGAAGAAACCCACACAGACACGGGGATAAGGTGCAGATTCCTCACAGAAAATCACCTGTGGATGGGATTGAATCCAGGTCCCTGCCACTGTGAAACAGCATGCTACTCACTGAGCCACCATACTGCCCTGTGGGGCACTGGGACTTTTTGAAAAGCCAAGGATACTGGAGAGATTGTGATCAGTGCATCAACTATCACTATAGCTATTACTTTTAATATCCTGGGATGCAGCACTTCGGGCCCAGGGGACCTAATGGTCTTTAACCCAGTTAGTTTCCCTCATATCTTTTCTTTAGGGATAGTTGCTGTTTTATATCCTGTCCTATCATTTGCCCTTTGATTATGCAGGAATTTTGGAACACTGTCAGTGTCTTTTACTGTGACTGTATTCATTTGTGGGACATGTGTGTCACTGCCTGGCCAGTATTTCTTGCCCATCCTGAGTTGCCTCTTGAGAAGGTGATGGTGAGCTGCCTTCTTGAACCACTGCATTCTTCCTGCTGTGGGTTGACCCACAGCGCTATTAGGGAGGGAATTCCGGGATTTTGAGGGGAAGGAATGGCAATGTATTTCCAAGTCAAGATGGTGAGGGACTTGGAGGCGGTGGTGTTCCCATATGTCTGCTGCCCTTGTCCTTCTGGATGGAAGTGGTCTTGGGTTTAGAAGGTGCTGTCTGAGGAGCATTGGTGAATTTTTGCAGTGCATCTTGTAGTTAGTACCCACCGCTGCTACTGAGCATTGCAGATGGAGGGAGTGGATACTTGTAGATGTTGTACTGGCTGCTTTGTCCTGGATGGTGTCAAGCTTCTTGAGTGTTGATGGAGCTGCACTCATCCAGGCAAGTGGGGAGTGTTCCATCGCACTCCTGACTTGTGCCTTTTAGATGGCGGACAGGCTTTGAGGAGTCAGGGGGTGAGTTATTTGATGTGATATTCCCAGCATCTGGCCTCCTCATGTGGCCACTATCTTAATGTGATGACCAGTTGAGTTTCTGGTCAATGGTAACGCCCAGCTGACAGTGAGGGATTCATTGATGGTAACACTCTTGAAAGTCAAGAGATGGTCAGAGCCTGGCATTTGTGTGGCGCAAATGTCACTTGGCACTTGTCAGCCCAAGCCTGGATATTGTCCGGATCTTGTTGCACGTGAACTTGGACTGCTTCAGTGTCTGAGAAGTCAAATGGTGCTGAACATTGTGCAAACATCAGCGAACATCCCCACTTCTGACCTTATGATGGCGGGAAGGTCATTGATGAAGTAGCCGAAGATGGTTGGGCCGAGGACACTACCCTGAGGAACTCCTGCAGAGATCTTCTGGAGCTGAAATGATTGACTGCCAGCAACCACAACCACCTTCCCATGTGTCAGGTATAACTCCAACCACCGGTGAGTTTGCCTGTGAAACCCATTGATTCCCATTTTGCTAGGGCACCTTGATGCCACACTCGGTCAGATGCAGCCTTGATGTGAAGGGTTGTCGCTCTCACTTCAGCTCTGGAATTCAGCTCTTTTGTCCACGTTTGAACCAAGGCTGTGATGGGGTCAGGAGCTGAGTGGCCACGGCAGAACCCAAACTGGGCGTAACTGAGTAGGTTATTTCTGAGCAGGTGCTGCCTGATAGCACTGTTGATCACACCTTCCATCACTTTACTGATGATTGAGAGTAGACTAATGGAGCAGTAATTGGCTGGCCTGGTTTTGTCCTGCTTTTTCTGTACAGGACATACTTGGGCAATTTTCTACATTGTCAGGTAGATACCAGTGTTGAAACAAACTAGAACAGCTTGGCTCAGGCAGCAGCAAGTTCTGGAGCACAAATCTTCAGTACTGTTGCTGGAATGTTGCCAGGACCCATAGCCTTTGCAGTATCCAGTGTCCCTAACCATTTCTTGATATCACATGGAGTGAATTGAATTGACAGAAGACTGGTATCTGCAATAGTGGGGATCACTGGAGGAGGCCGAGTTTGATCACCCATTCAGCGCTTGTGGCTAAAGATTTCTGCAAATGCTTCAGCCTCATGTTTTGCACTGATGTGCTTGGTTCTTCCATCGTTGAGGATGGGGACATTTGTGGTGCCTCCTCCTCCTCCAGTGAGTTGTTTAATTGTCCATTGCCATTCATGACTGGATGTGGCAGGGCTGCAGAACTTACATCAGATCCATGGTGAGATTGATTAGCTCTGCCTATCACTTGCTGCTTTCGCTATTTGGCATGCAAGTAGTCCTGTTTGGTGGCTTCACCAAGTTGATTCCTCATCTTCAGGTAAGCCTGGTGCTGCTCCTGGCATGCCCTCCTGCACTCTCCATTAAACCAGGATTGATGGTAACGGTTGAGTGAGGGACATACTGAGCCACGAAGGTTGTAGATTGTGCTAGAGTTCAATTCTGCTGCTGTTGATGGCCCACAGCACCTCATGGATGCCCAGCCTTGAGTTGCTAGATCTATGTGAAGTCTGTCCCATTTACTGCAGTGATAGTGCCACACACATGATGGAGGTTGTTCTCAATGTGATGGCGGGACGTTGTTCCACAAGGACTGTGCGATGGTCACTCTTACTGATACTGACATGGACAGATGCAACTGCAGCTGGCAGATTAGTAAGGATGAGGTCAAGTATGTTTTTCCCTCTTGTTGGCTCCCTCACCACGTGCCGCAAACCCAGTCTGGCAGCTGTGTCCTTTAGGATCTGACCAGCTCGATCAGTAGCACTGGTGCTGAGCTACTCTTAGCAGTGGATATTGAAATCCCCCACCCAGAATACATTTTGTGCCCTTGCCATCCTCAGTGCTTCCTCTAAGTGTTGTTCAACATTGCAGAGTACTGATTCAGCAGCTGAGGGAGGACGGTACGTGGTAATCGGCAAGAGCTTTCCTTGGCCATGTTTAACTTGAAGCCATGAGGCTTCATGGGGTCCAGAGTCAATGCTGAGGCCTCCTAGAGCAACACTGTCCTGACTGTACACCACTGTGCCACCACCTCTGCTGGGTCTGTCCTGCCGGTGAGAGAGGACATATCCAGGGATGGTGATGGTGATGGTGGAGTCTGGGACATTGTGTGAAAGATATTATGACTGTGTCAGACTGTTGATTAACTAATCTGTGAGACAGTTCTCCCAATTTTGGCACGAACCCCAAGATGTTAGTGAGGAGGACTTTGCATGGTCGACAGGGCAGTTTCTGCCATTGTCTTTTCTGGTGCCTAGGTCAATGCTGTGTGATTTATCCAGTTTCATTTCTTTGAGTCTAAGTAGTGGTTGGTCCAACTGAGTGGCTTGCGAGGCCATTTTAGAGGGCAGTTGAGAGTCAAGCTCATTGCTGTGGTCTGGAGTCATATGTGGGCCAGACCAGGTGAGGTTGGCAGATTTCCTCCCTTGAAGGACATTAGTGACAATGGATTCATGGTGATCGGTAGATTCTTAAGTCCAGACTTCTTTTAAAAATTAAACTTCCACCATCGAACCCAGGTCCCCAGAACATTTTCTGGGTTTCTGGATTAATAGGTTAATGATAATACCAGTAGGCCTTGAGGACTCATGCAAAGAATTTATTTAACTCTTCAGCCATTTCCTGGTTCCCCAATATTATTTCTCCAACCTCATTCTCTTAGGGGCTTGTATTAACTTTGGCCTGTCCTCCTTTCTATATATTTAACAAAGTTCCAGTTGCCTGTCCTGATATTATTTGCAAGTCCATCCTCAAAGTTTACCTAATCCCCTTCTTTTTTTGGTTGTTTTCTGCCTTTTAAGAATTTCTCGATCCTCTGGCTTGTGATTAATCTTTGCAACATTATATCTATTCTTTCTTTCCATTTGATAAAAGGATCCCTTTGCCTTGTCACGTAGGATAATACGATACAATGTTTTGTTTGTCTTTTCTTGCAATACAGAGTTTTTATAGAACATTACAGCATAGTACAGGCCCTTCGGACCTTGATGTTGTGCTGACCTGTCATACTGATCTTAAGCCCATCTAACCTACACTATTCCATGTGCGTCCATATGCTTGTCCAATGACTTAAATGCTCCTAAAGTTGGCGAATCTACCACCGTTGCAGGCAAAGCGTTCCATTCCCTTACTACTCTCTGAGTAAAGAAACTACCTCTGACATCTGTCCTATATCTTTCACCCCTCAATTTAAAGCTGTGCCCCCTCGTGCTCGCTGTCACCATCCTAGGAAAAAGGCTCTCCCTATCCACCCTATCTAACCCTCTGATTATTTGATATGTTTCAATTAAGTCACCTCTCAACCTTCTTCTCTCTAATGAAAACAGCCTCAAGTCCCTCGGCCTTTCCTCGTAAGACCTTCCCTCCATACCACGCAACCTCCTCGTAAATCTGCTCTGCACCCTTTCCAAAGCTTCCACATCCTTCTTATAATGCGGTGACCAGAAATGTACACAATACTCCAAGTGCGGCCACACCAGAGTTTTGTACAGCTCCACCATAACCTCTTGGTTCCGGAACTCGATCCCTCTATTAATAAAAGCTAAAACACTGTATGCCTTCTTAACAGCCCTGTCAACCTGGGTGGCAACTTTCAAGGATCTGTGTATATGGACACCGAGATCTCTCTGCTCATCTACACTGCTAAGAATCTTACCATTAGCCCTGTACTTTGCCTTCCGGTTACTCCTACCAAAGTGCATCACCTCACACTTGTCTGCATTAAACTCCATTTGCCACCTCTCAGCCCAGCTCTGCAGCTTATCTATGTCTCTCTGCAACCTACAGCATCCTTCATCACTATCCACAACTCCACCGACCATAGTGTCATCTGCAAATTTACTAACCCATCCTTCTGCGCCCTCATCCAGGTCATTTATAAAAATGACAAACAGCAGTGGACCCAACACCGACCCTTGCGGTACACCACTAGTAACTGGTCTCCAGGATGAACATTTCCCATCAACTACCACCTTCTGTCTTCTTTCAGCAAGCCAATTTCCAATCCAAACTGCTATATCTCCCACAATTCCCTTCCTCCACATTTTGTACAATAGCCTATTGTGGGGAACCTTATCGAACCTTGCCGAAATCCATATACACCACATCAAACGGTTTACTCTCATCTACCTGTTTGGTCACCTTCTCAAAGAACTCAATAAGGTTTCTGAGGCACGACCTTCCCTTCATAAAATCACATAATACACCAACTTTGGATGCTTGTATGCTTGCTTGTTTGCTGATCAAAATTAAATAAGTGAAACAATTGCACTGAGGTCACCAATCAGCCAGCACATGACCCTTCCTGTGCATTGGCTGCATGGTTACAAGGAGGAAGAATCAAGTGTCTGGTTCAGCTCAGTGAGACAGAAGCTGTATATTTTGGAAGTTTTGGATTTGACCTTTGAACAGGACAGTTCCATTTATGTATCTAAGTTATATTTATTCACTGTTTCACAGTGGAAGGACACAGTGGAAGGATGGCAAAATGGTCAACTCAAGGATGAATCTTGGGGATGTTTACTAATAATTGCACAGTGTTTAGCATCAACAGCAAGATGTCGATAATACTCGGGCTTGAACTGATGAGTGCCAAATAATGTTTGCACCACAGAGGTGCCAGGCAATGATCATCTCTAACAAGAGAGAATCTCACCATCTTCCTTTGTTGAGTTTCAACACTGAAATTCTGTTATCAACTTCATGGGCGTTACTACTGACTTGAACCTGCATGAGATAAGCCATATAAATACTGTGGCTACAAGAGCACGTCTGGGAATCATGTGGTTAGTATCTCCTCTCGTTTCTCCCCAAAGCTTGTCCATCTCTGACAAGGCAAAGTTGGGAGTGTGATGGAATATGATTGCCTGGATGCCGCAGCTCCAGTAACACTCAAGAAGCTTGATGCCATCCATGCTTGATTGGCACCATTTCCATCACCTCAACATTGATGTTTGTCTACTGCTGATAGACAATGGGGGCATTGTGTACCATCTACAAAATGCACTGCAATAACTCATCTGACAGCAGTTCCCACTGGAAAAACAAGGGTAGTTCACCTGTATTGGGTACGTGTGACTGCAATAAATCAAATAAATCAGATCAAATGCTGGGCCAGAATCCTGGCCATCCCTATCTATCAGCCTTGTGCAGGGTATCTATCCCAGATGAACACTTGCGGTCCATGAAGTTAGTTCAGTGCCTTTGCAACAGTGATAATGTGTGACCAATGTATGCTGGCCTTGCGCAGGACCAACATAGAGCCATACAAATGATATAAACCAGAAGGGAGCCATTCAGCCATCTTTGTCCATACTGACCCATAGACATCTGATGCCTTTTTTAATCCCAAATTGTTACAAACGTACATGGACCTGCAGCACTTAAAGTGCAGATCCAGGTACTTCTTAAAAGAGTTTAGAATCTCTTAGTCCAACACCAATTCAGGCAGCAAATTCCTGACACCCATCACCCTCTGCATAAAACGGATTTTCCCACATCCCCTCTAACCCTTCTGCCACTTAGCTTGACTCTGTAACTGCTGATTTTTGAATTCTCTGCCAAGGGAAGCAGCTTCCTCCTGTCTACACTAACTCTACCCTATCTCTGCCCTTCACTGTTTTGTATACCTCAATCATGTCATCCCTCAGACTTTTCTGTTCCAAGGAAAACAGCCTCATATTTACAATTCTCCAGCTTTGGCAATATTTGAGTAAATCTTTTCTGCACTGTCTCCAGAGTTATTATATACTTCCTGGATTGTGATGAACACAACTGCACACACTACTCCAGTTGTGGCATCATCAGTATCTTGTACAGTTTTATCATGATGTCCTTACTTTGGTAATCTACACTTTTCCCAATGAGGCAAAGCATTCCCTGTGCCTTCATCAGAACATTACTGACCTGTAGTGCTACCTTTAGGAACCTGTTCACTTCCATGCTTAGATCCCCCACTTCATCTACCCCTCTCAGTATGTTCCTATTTATTGTGTATTCCCTTTATGTCCTCATGAAAAGCAATGCATCACACTTGTCAGAGTTGTGCTCCATCTGTTGCTTTCCTGCCTTCTCCGCCAACCCATCTAATATCATTTTGGAACTTGGAGCTATCCTCTGTCCTAGCCACCTTACATCCAATTTTTCAGTTGTCTGCCAATTTACCAATTGTGCCCCCCATGTTCAAGTCTGAATCGTTCATCTATAAAATAAATTAAAGGGGCCCCAAAATCAAGCCCTGTGAAACACCAATGGAAATTGCTTTCTGTTCATAAGCACAGCCATGAACAATTACCCTTGTTTCCTGCCACTAAGCCGATTAGTCAACACATTACTCCGTATCCCATGACCCATGAGCTTTCACTTTTTTGCACTTCTCAGGTGGGACGTTATCAATTGCTTTGCTAAAATCCATGTCGACAAATTCATTGCGCAACCCTCATCGATCCTCCTTGCCACTTTCTTAAAGAATTCAACTAAATTTGTAAGTAATGACCTTACCTTGACAAAGCCGTGCTGACTATCCATGACTAGTCCATGCCTTTCTCAGTTAGTTTATTTGATCTCTCAGATCGATTTTAAAATTTTCCCACCACTAACGTAAGACAAGCAGGCTTTTAATTGTTTGGCATTTCCTTCGTACCCTTTATAAACAATGGAACCACATTTATATTCCTTCTCTAATTGATTTAAAACAAAATTTGCCCTGAGGATGATTAGTTTAGTCTTGCATGTGCTGGTGCTACCCTCCCAATGGAGGAAGGGGGACTTTTCATCCAAATTCCCTACTTGTTTCCTTTGTTTTAATTTTCTTTTCTTGTAAATATTTCACCCAGTTCCCTTTTAAGTGAAGCACTAGATTTTGCTTGAATAATCACTTACAGTAAAAGCATTCCCTATTCCATTATATGGAAACTTTTCCTCTAACTTTCCCATCATTGTTGTGTGAACAAATCCTGGCCTGAATCACAAGAAACAAACTGTGTCTCTTCAGAATTTTTTTTTGTTTGTTAGGGGTCTTATCTCATGAAAAAACAAAAATCAAGCTCTGTTTTTCTGAAACTGGAACAGCAACATTAGAAGCTGCAAGTTCTTCAGTATGTTTGGGAGATCTAGAGTGAATTGTCCCGGAAACCAGATGTTCCACAACATGGTTCTGTGCTCGTGACCATTGGCCTTGAGATTGGTCTCATCTGTCCAGTATTGGAGAATCAGCCTTTGCCTGCTAGAATAGACCAATCATAAAGTCACCAATTGTAAGAGATGCAGTGTTTACCTTCCCTGCATTTGACCTTACTATTGAAATTTTTTTTACAATTATGTGGCTTCTGTCAGATTCTAGTAACTATTTGGAGCCACAGGTGAGAGCTGGTGAAGGTGAGGATGAACCCAGCATGAGCTGCTCAAAAAAAAAGTGAATCAAACAATTTTTTTTGCCCTCTCTCTTAGTCACTCCAAATCCTCTTGAAGCATCTTTGTATCTTCCTCTCAATTCTCATTTCCAACCAGTGATGTGATTTGTCAGTCACGGTGTTTTTCTGTAAATATGCCCATCTTCATCCTTTGTCCCCATCCACAGATTAGCACATTTAATATGAAGAACATAATATGAAAAACATATAGACCACATCAGATGAATTTCCCTCTTCAATACTTCTGATATCTGATAAATAGAGGCCTTCTAATGGGCATTAACATGTTGTGTCAGCATTGCTTGACTGTTGCTTAAGGTTGCGGTGGTAATTAGTCTTTCTGCATTAAATGTACTTTCAATATTAGAAACTTAAGTGATTGACTACTTCATTGGAACCTAATACAATTATCAGTGTTTTTTTTGACAGTGCTGATTGATTGGATTTACTAAATGGAAATGTACAGTGTTGCTTTCAAATGGTGATAATTTCTCAATGGAATTTCACGTGCAGGCACTCAGACATGAACTAATGGATAAGGAGGAGACAATCATAACTGCTTTGGATTCAGCCCATAGAAGGGCCAGAGGAGCCGCGCTGACACCTTCATGTTTAAACAGGTCAGCCACTTCATCTATTGCAGGAACAACCACTTTTCTGCAGAACACTTGGCTTTATAGAGGAGTAAGATTTTAGAAATAAAGTAATGCTAAGCTGGAGAGTGAGAAATAATGCAGGGACTCGTATGTTATTTAAAGAAACATGTTACAGCGCATGACAGAAGATTCTGTGACAGTTACTTAGAATTGTTTGTTGTGGGAACAATTGAAAATGTTTCCACTCACCTAGTGATCGTGGTAACTTCAAATTATTAGAAAATTTATAGATCAGCATCTTGAAATATGTTTTTGTTCATTTTCACAAAACGTTACATGACTTTACGTTCTGCAATGTGTTCTTAATTACCATATTCAAAAGCAAAAAGCATGTGTTTACTGTCCTACCATATTTTGGTGATGTATTGATGTGTCTCATTTTCAGAGGACACTTTTCTGCGTGCCACGAGATGTATATCAGCCATACCAAAATGCTGCCTTTGCCTGAGACAGGGAAGATCAACTGACTTTGGGGAAATGGAGAATCATTCATGAATCCAGTTACTTTCTGATCTGACAGCTTTGTGGCATCTGAATGGATAACAATTTGATCTGGTAATCTCAATTGATAGAGTGCAAATGTGTAGTGATGCATTTTGGGAGCTCTGGTAAGTGAAAGATGTTCACAATGACTAGTAGATCCCTAGAGAGCACTGAGAAACAAAGGGACCTTGATGTCCAAAAGCAAGAGTTCATGCCCTCTGCTTCTGGCCTTTCAGGCAAAGTTGGATCCAACACTCCACTGAGTCTTAGATCCCATGAGCTCTTGTTTTGTTGACCAGTCTGCTATCACTGACCTTATCAAAAACATATAGACCACATCAGATGAATTTCCCTCTTCAACACTTCTGATATCTCCTCAATAAAAATTAGATAAAATTTGCAAACCATGGCATTACCTCAACAAAGCCATGCTGACTATCCCCGAACATTCCATGTTTCTCCAAGTGCAGCGACATTTTGTCCCTTAAAATTCTTTCTGATAACTTCCCTACCACCAAGGTTAGACTGGCTTGTAACTTCTGGATCTGTCCTTTCTTCTTTTATATAAAAGTATGAGCGGTCCTCTGGCACCTTAGCTGTGGCCAGAAATGACTTGAAAAATCTTTGCCAGGACCTTTTGATATCTCCTCCCCTGCTTCATAAAGTCATGCAGTATAGAAACAGGCTCACTTGATCAACATCAATGCCAACTAACAAACATCAAACTACTGATCCCATTTACCTGCACTGAGTCATTACCTGCCATACCCTGGCCCTTTAAATGCTCATCTGTTGCTTCTTTAATATTGCAAGCGTATCTGCCTTCTCCACCTTGTCAAGCAGCATATTACATGTTTGTATCACTTTTGGTGAAAACACTTGCCTCAGATCCCCTCTAAATAGCTGACAGTTTACCTGAAATCTATGCCCCCTGACTTAAACTCGTCTACTGGTTCTCACAATCAATCTATGCCTCTCATAATTTTGTATACGTCGATCAGATTTCCCCTCAGCCTCCTCTGCTGCATGGAAAACGCAATTAGCCTACCAGTTTCTCCTCATAAAACTTGCATTCAATCACAAAACAACACCCTGAAACATATACTATCAACCAACCTGGCCAACATCTCTGTCTCCGGCTTGCTACAGTGTTCCAGTGAAGCCCAGCACAAGCAGACAGAACAACACCTCATTTTCTACTTGGGGACCTGACAGCCCTCCAGACTTAACATTGAGTTCTGCAATGTTAGGGCCTAAACTCTCCCATATCCCAGCGCCCCCACCCCACACACCAACCCTCTGCTCTCAGTAACACTGTCTGCCCGTCACAGGGCCCTCACCCCCTCCTCTAAGTAATACTGCCCGTCACAGGGCCCTCGCCCCCCCCCCCTCTCAGTAACACTGCCCGTCACAGGGCCCTCGCCCCCCCCCCCCCTCTCAGTAACACTGCCCGTCACAGGGACATCACCCCCTCCTCTCAGTAATACTGCCCGTCACAGGGCCCTCGCGCCCCCCTCTCAGTAACACTGCCCGTCACAGGGACATCACCCACTCCTCTCAGTAATACTGCTTGCCATAGGGCCCTCACCTGCCCCTCTCAGTTATGCACTGACTGACTGTCACAGGGCCCTCACCCCCTCCTCTCAGTAACACACTCCGTCACAGTGCCCTCAGACTGTCACAGAGCGCTCACCGCTCCGCTCAGTCACACTGCCATATACAGGGCCCTCACGTGCTCCTCTCAGTAACACTGCCTGTCACAGAACCCTCACGCGATCCTTTCAGTAACACTGCCCATCACAGGGACCTTACCCGCTCCTTTCAGTAACACTGCCTGTCACAGGGACCTTACCCGCTCCTCTCAGTAACACTGCCTGTCACAGGGCCCTCACCCGCTCCTTTCAATAACACTGCCCGTCACAGGGACCTTACCTGCTCCTCTCAGTAACACTGCCCGTCACAGGGACCTTACCTGCTCCTCTCAGTAACACTGACTGTCACAGGGCTCTCACCCGCTCCACTCAGTCACACTACCTGTTACAGTGCCCCTACCCGCTCCTCTCAGTAACACTGACTGTCACAGGGCCCTCACCCGCTCCTCTGTTACACTGACTGACTGTCACAGGGCCCTCACCCACTCGTCTCAGTAACACTGACTGATTGGAAAGGGCGCTCACCCACTCCTCTCAGTAACATCCCCTGACTGTCACTGGGCCCTCACCCGCTCCTCTCAGTAACACTGCCCGTCACAGCGCCCTCACCCACTCCTCTAAGTAACACAACTGTCACAGAGCCCTCACCCACTCCTCTCAGTAATACTGTCTGCCACAGGGCCCTCACCCCCTCCTCTCTTTAACACACTCCGCCACCGTGCCCTCACCCCCTCCTTTCAGTAACACTGCCAGTCACAGGGTGCCCACCCGTTGCCCTCAGTAACACTGACAGACTGTCACAGGGCCCTCACCCGCTCCTCTCAGTAACACTGCCCGTCACAGGGACCTTAGCCGTTCCTCTGAGTAAGACTGCCTGTCGCAGGGCCCTCACCCACTCCTCTCAGTAACACGGCCCGTCACAGGGCCCTCAACTGCTCCTCTTGGTAACTCTGACTATCTCCCGGCCTTAAACCCCTCCTCTCAGAATCACTGACTGAATGTCACAGGCCTCTCACTCCCTCCTCTCAGTAACACTGCCTGTCACAGAGCCCTCATCCGCTGTTCTGAGTAACACTGGCTGACTGTCACAGTGCCCTTACCTTGCCCACTTATCTGAATTAGAGACAATATCAATGTGGTTGCTTTATCAAGAACAAATACGGAGAGAAATTAATGTCACAATCAAAGTGAACTTGATTAGTAAGAGAATGTGATGGAATGTCTTTATTTATTTAATATAAGTATGTTATTACTGATTTTATGACCTGAAGTCACAGCCGTATTCAATCAGCTTCACTGTCTATATTTGCAACTCATTGACATAAAGTATTTAGTGACGTTCAAAATTGATCCCAATGTTTCCTAATCAGATTTTTTGAAAAGCCAGTGCCAGACTTTGTGAATAACAATACCTGACACCAGGTTCATAGCTAAAACAAAAGATTTTACAGTTTATGAACAATATAGTATCTTTTTTAAAAAAAGTTAAGCAAAAAGGTATTCTGACGAACGCCTATGACTTAAACATCATCTTTTTTGATTCTAGCCCCAATTCTAGCAAAGACAGAAAGACAGACAAACAGATTATAATTAAGGAATGTATCAAAGAGAAAAAACTAAATCAAGTGTAACTGGCCAGTTTACTTAACCAGACTGCATGATCTTTAAAATGGAAAGAACTGTGGATGCTGCAAATCAGGAACAAAAACAAAGCTGCTGGAAAAGCTCAGCAGGTCCAGCAGCATCTGTGAAGGAAAAAAAGAAGTAAGATTTCAGATCTGTTAACCCTTCTTCTGATCAGGTCTGAGGAAGGGCCACCAGATCTGACATCGTACCTCTTTTTTGCCTTCACAGATGTTTTCAGACCTGCTGAGCTTTTCCAGAAATTTTGTTTTTGTCCATCATCTAAAATCTCACAGTCAGATGAGATTGTATGTTAAGTTAAAATCTGAACAATCTACAGATGCTGTAAATCAGAAACAAAAACAGAAGTTGCTGTAAAAAACCAGCAGATCTGGCAGCATCTATGGAGAGAAAACAGAGTTAACATTTTGGGTCGTATTACCCTTCCTCAGAATTCCTTATTTCTAAGTGTCACAGGATCTGAAACGTTAATTCTAACTTCTGTCCATAGATGCTGCCAGACTCGCTGAGCATTTCCAGTAATTTCTGAGCTTCTGTCTTGGTTTCTGAAAACATTGAGCTATGCAAATACCTTTCAGTAGGCTTTGGGGGATATTTAATTATTACTTGTAACAGAGGACCTCTTAACTTAGAATAAGTTGATAATGGGAGGACAACCAGTTGGCAATCAAATCTCTGTCCTGTAGCTTTTGCAGGGACAATCCTTCTGATTTAAAGACAGTTCAATATTGGTTTCTCTTTGCTAATGACTCATCAATAGAGTTTTCTTGGAAGAAGAATTGACCTGCAATTAACATCCAGACCTAGCCTCATAAACAAATATCAAATTGTTTCTTCTTTTTTCACATAAGCTGCTGCTCACAGTCCAAAGGTCACTCTCAGCTCACAGTTCACAGCTCCAAACCAAAAATGATAATGAACTTAAGTACTAGGAGGAGTAAGACAATTCAGCTCCTTGAGCCCCGCTGTTTGATATGATTGTGGTTGATCTTATCTCTGCTGCAACTTCAGTTTCCTACCTGCTCTCCATAATTCTTGAACCCATTATGAACTCAAAAATCGTTCTATCTCCTCTTCAAATTTGCTCAATGTCACAGCCCTCCAATGCCTTCTCAGGGAGTGAATTCCAGAGATTCATGACCCTTCCAGTGTAGAAATTTTTCATCATCCCTTTAAACCTTCTTTCCCTATGCTAAAACTATGACCTCTTGTTCTATTGCCCGCATGAGGAACCATCCTTTCCACGTCAACTTTATCAATCTGCTTGAACATATTATATCCCTCAATTAGATCCCTTCTCATTGTTCTGAACACCTGAGAATGTAGGCCGAAACTACTCTGTCTGTCTTAAGACGCATTCTCGTCTCTGGAATCATCCTGGTGAACCTCCACTGGACTGCCTCCAATACAATGACATCTCTCCTTAAGTAAGGAGACCAGAACTGTACACAGGGCTCCAGGTGTGGACTCACTAATGCCTTGCATAGTTGCAGCGACCTTCTTTTGTATTTGTATACTCTCTTTCTTGAGCAACAAATGCCAAAATTCCATTTGCCTTCCTTAATACCTGCTGTACCTGCTTACTGAGTTTCTGTGATTCATAAAACTAAAAAAAATGAAGGTTTCAATGCTGTTAAAATGAAATCCATCCAAGTAAAATTAAAATAATGATAAGAGGACATTAATAGAAAATGAAAACATTTTTCTCTCTCTGGAGAGCAATATTGAACAGGCTTCACATAATAATGTTATTTGTGAGCTTGGATTCTATACTGGAGGAATGCTGCGCAAGTTTTAAGTTTGAATTGTCCACCTATACCGTGTGTAGTGAGAAGGACAAGACGTGGGTTTTAATCTAATAATTTTCTGTGTTCTTCTGTTATAAATATACATAGGCATCCGTTTGTGAGCATTTTCAGTAATTGAATACCACAGTAAAGAGAACGAAAATTTATCTCACCCTGGAATCTGAATTGTCCAGTATCACCATCAACTGGGATCATAACACTTGTCATTTCAAAGGCCAAACCTGATATTACCACTCGATTCCTCAACTAAAATGGAATTTGATTCATTCAGTTGTCATACATGAATGACCTTGATAGTGTGTTGTAAATTATAAAGTGAAACAAAATAGCCCTTCACCATTTTTCTTGTAAAGCAAATCCATCATATTCGATTGTTGTAGTGGTATAAAACACTAGTAAGTCACACATTGCAAAGTCCTCCTGAATGTGAGCCAGACATTTACATAGATCTGTGGTTAACCTCAAGAGGCAACCCAATCTTGTATTTGTTTCCTTTTTAGGCCACTTTTCTGACAACAAAGACTTCACCAGTCTCCTTAAACAGCTGAGATCAGACTAATTACAAAGCTCTATTTTGTCCATAACCTACCCTTGATCAATGCTAAAGAAGATACACTAGCATTTAAATAAAATTGTATTTATAGAGTCAGAGAGTGATACAACACGAAACAGACCTTTCAGTCCAATTAGTCCATGCTGACCATAATCCCAAACTAAAGTAGTCCTGCCTGCCTCCTGCGCTCGGCCATATCCCTCCATTCATGTACTTACCTGGATGTCTTTTAAATAGTGAAACTGTACCCGCATCCACCAATTCTTCTGGAAGTTCATTCCACATATGAACAATCCTCTGTATAAAAATATTGCCCCTCGTTTCCTTTTTAAATCTTTCTCCTCTCATCTTAAAACTATGCCCCATAGTTTTGAAATCCTCCACAGTAGGGAAAAGACATTTGGCGTTCACCTTATCTAGATCCCTCATTATTTTATAAACATTCATCGGGTGACCCCGAAACCTCCTAAGATGCAGTGAAAAAAGCCCCAGTCTATTCTCACCTTAAATCTCAAAACCTCCATTTCTGGCAACATCCTGGTAATTCTTTTCTGAACCCTCTCCAGCTTAATAATATCCTTCCTTGAACACCGACCAGAATTGGACACAACAGTTTAGAAGAGGCCTCACCAATATCCTGTACAACTTCAACATGGCATTCCAACTCTTCTCCTCAAAGGTCTGAGTCATGAAACACCTTCTTAACTACCGAAAGAACTACAGATGCTGTAAATCGCGAACAAAAACAAAGTTGCTGTCAAATCTCAGGAAGTCTGGCAGCTTCTTTGAAGGAAAAAACAAAGTTAACGTTTCGGGTCTGGTGACCTTTCCTCAAAACTGGCATTTCCCCTCTTTGCTGTCCACTGTACCACCGATTTTGGTATCATCTGCAAACTTACTAACCAGGCCTTCTATATCCTCATCTAAATCATTTATATAAATGACAACCAAAAGCAGACCCAGCAATGATCCCTGTGGAACACTGCTGGCAACAGGCCTCCAGTATGGAAAACTTCCTTGCATCACCACTCTCCATCTCCTGCCTTTTATCCAATTTTGTTTAGTTTCTACTTAATTAATATTCCAGTAATAAACATCCCTGATGAGCTGCGGAACGGTCACCGCACCCGAAACGTTAACGCTGTTTTTGTTTTCCATCACAGATGTTGCCAGACCCGGTGAGCTATTCCAGCAACTTTGTTTTAGTTCCTGATGAGCTGCGACTTTGTACTTGACTGATTTCCAACATCAAAAGTTCTAAAGGTTGGAAGAGATTGGTTTACCTTGACTTCCTAGCTTGAAAATGTGCCTTTTATGCAAAGAAACTGTACTCTGGGACAGTGGTTTTTCAGATTTACCTGCAGGTCCAGCTGTGAATCGGAGTTGAAGTAGTTGCAAGCACTGATGAATAGGCAGCTATTTAGCCTCTGGATGGAATCCTGTGGAAGCGACGAGGGTCTAGGTCATTGACTCGAGAACTGATGAGGGAACGGCTTGCCCCAACCAGCTTCCCTTCAGGGGAACGCCAGCCTCAGGTCGCTCCCCTCAAGGGGTATGTCATCCTGACCTTGCTCCTCTCATGCGTAGGCAGCTACATCTTTCTCCCCTCTGGCACATAATAGACCGGTGGAAAACCTGGTGGGATGTCACTTTCCATGAGCGGTTGGCTAACCAGAACCCAGCATGTGTACTAAGCAGCAGTGTCACTTGGGAGGTGATGATCTCTGTTACCATTGGCAACCAACCTACGATTATTGCTCGATCTCGGACCAGGATTGAGTGAAACACCATTAGCACGCCACTTCCCCTTCTTGATGTTGCACATTGAATGCCTTTGAAAGCCTGTTACATTTCTTAATGGTGACTCCCCTGCCCACTGTTGACTCAATACCAGTTGTTGTGGGATGATGTATGTGTACGTCAGTTGCTCAATTGGGGACTTTAACTCGCAATGAAGTTGGGAAGTTATGCACAAGTCTTCTCACCATGGATTTAATCTGGCTCTAAGCAGAATTGTAGGTGGTGCCATCCTTCCACCTGATTAAATGTCCTCTATTTTCAAACTTGCCACAAGGGAAAGTACAAAATCCCGCTGTTTTTGTTATCAATTCATGGTTTTTAATTTTGCAATCAGTGTCGTAAGCAGCAGATTAGTTCAGTCCTTGTGAAATTGAAGGCAATGCAACACTTTAATTGGTCACTTTTTAACATGGCAGGTTCTCAGACTGAGGAAATGGTGAATGTTGTTGATCTTTAATGCAATATAATGGAGGAGAGAAAAATCTGGACTATAGAGCCCACAGGAAGAAAATTATAATCTGTCAGTGCTGCCTCCATTAGAACAATGCCAAGTAAATACCCGTCCCCATATCGAACAATAGAAGTTTCCTGCATATCAGAACATACCCATTGAGTGGGGAACTGATGAATAATGCAGGAGCACCATCGGATTGAAATACTTTTATTCTAAGAATTTCAGAACATGCTGGGATTTTTATAGCAAGCAATACTTGTGATGGAATATTCTTTTAATGTCAAAATGCTGCAACAGTTTGGAAGAACCAATATTAAATGGATATTATTGCAGATAATATATGTGAATTAAATAAAATTGTTTGCTTAAAGTATTTTGTAATTCGAATTGAATGTCGCATTTTTGTATCTTAGTTGTCTTCTGTTTCTAATTTTTCTTATTTTTATAGAGCAGGTATTGTCCTGGTCACTTGTAATGCTGCCAATTCAAGATTAACTACATGGATGGTCTCTATCAGTTGCTTAATCCCCGATGTCAGTTTGCAATCCTGAATCCAAGATTGTCACTTCATCTTTCAATTCTGTGTATAATCAAAGTCTGAGATCAACAGCTTTCATTTTACTATCTGGAAGTCAATCAGTGCAGATTTTGTTTGTAAACAAGCGTTCTGTATGTAAAACTGCTTCGTTTAATTAGATTAGTTAGTTAAGATTCATTTTAATGAAATGAATCATAACTAAGCTTCATCTCTTCCTCATTCTGATTCTGAACACATGGTATGTCACGCAATGGCAATTCAATTTTGCATTGGTGCCGGTTCAAACCATGTGTTTTCCAACTACAGATTGATACAGATGAAATTGTACCATTTCCTTTTTAGTACCATTCTCACCATACAGTGTTTCTGTTCATTACGTTTCTGTGCACAGTTCTGAACCAGTCCCCTTGCCCCTGAGCTTGCCAAATGTCTCAATGTTGTCATGACATTGTCAAAGAATTCATTCCTTGGTAGATTCAGAGATAAATTAATGTAACCTAGTATGTGTTAATGCCTCTGCTGTAATCGGGCGAAACACTCAGGCCATTGTCTTAATTTTTCTCTCTTGTATTTATATTGAAATGTTGACCATGCCATTTGCTCCACTTACTGGAATTGGACTTGTTACAGAAGTGCTGAACGTCAACTTGCCAAATACAATTGGATGAAAAGTATGAGGCCAATCAGTCTCTTGAAACACTTTCTCTATGCAATCAACATAACAACATTCATTGACAATGAAAAATTACGTACGTGCTTCAGAAGATTAGATTTGAAACAGAGATTTGTGAATATGAATGGAGCTATATATGTCCCCATCTCAGGCACCAACCTCAAGTTCACCTGGACTATCTACAACACCTCTGTCACCTTCCTGGACCTCTCTGTCTCCATCTCAGGTAACCACCCAGAAACCGATATCCATTTCAAGCCCACCGACTCCCACAGCTACTTAGAATACACCACCTCCCACCCACCTTCCTGCAAAAATTCCATCCCCTATTCCCAATTCCTTCACCTCCGCCTCATCTGCTCCCAGGATGAGGCATTCCATTCCCGTACACGTCAGATGTCCTTGTTTTTCAACGACCGCAACCCCCCACCCCCCCACCCAACCACACACAGTGGTCAAGAACCATGTCTCCCACATTTCCTGCAACTCATCCCTCACACCTCATCCCCGCAATAAGCACCAAAAGAGAACCCCCTCATCCTCTCATACCACCCTACCAACCTCTGGATACAACGCATCATCCTCCAACACTTCCACCATCTGCAATCTGACCTCACCACCAAAGACATTTTTCTATCCCCACCCTTGTCTACTTTCTGGAGAGACCACTCTCTCCATGACTCCCTTGTTGGCTCCACGCTTCCCTCCAACCCCACCACACCCGACATTTTCCCTGCAACTGCAGGAAGTGCTACACGTGCCCCCATACCTCCTCCCTCACCCCCATCCCAGGCCCCAAGAAGACTTTCCACATCAAGCAGATGTTCAACTGCACATCTACCAATCTGGTATACTGCATCCGCTGTACCCGTTGTGGACTCCTCAACATCGGGGAAACCAAGGAGAGACTTAAGTGTTCTGCAAAGCAGTCCCTATGCTCGGTTCACAACAAACAACTGCACCTCCCAGTCGCGAACAATTTCAACTTCCCCTCCTATTCCTTCGACGACATGTCCATCCTGGGCCTCCTGCAGTGCCACAACAATGCCACCCGAAGGTTGCAGCAACAGCAACTCATATTCTGCTTGGGAACCCTGCAGCCCAATAATATCAATGTGGATTTCACAAGCTTCAAAATCTCCCCTCCCCCTACTGCATCCCAAAACAAGCCCAGCTCGTCCCCGCCTCCCTCACCTGTTCTTTCTCTCACCTATCCCCTCCTCCCACCTCAAACCACACCCCCATTTCCTTCCTACTAACCTCACCCCTTGACCTGTCCATCCTCCCCGGACTGTCCTATCCTCTCCCTACCACCCCACCCACACTCACCTCTACTAGCTCCACCTCTTCAACTTGTCTGTCTCCTCTCCAACTATCTTCCCCTCTATCCATCTTCGATCCACCTCCCCCTCTCTCCCTATTTAGTTCAGAATCCTCTCCCCCTCCCCCTTTTCTGATGAGGGGTCTCGGCCCAACATGTAAGCTTTTGTGCTCCTAAGATGCTGCTTGGCCTGTTGCGTTCATCCAGCTGCACACTTTGTTATCTCTGTATCTCGTAACAACCTCATTGAGTGAGTTCTAGAGCGAATTGTGCAGGGTAGACTTAGGGTTTATCATTCTAACTTGCCAGTCCTGAAAGATGAAACTTGGTTTGTGTTGGATGTTTGTTTTAATAGCTATGAAAGATATCCTGAAAGGATATGTCAAATCTTTTGTTGAGAATTTTACCCATTTAGTCGCTCTAATCTTTTTCCTTTTTTAAAGTTTCCTTGGTAGTCATAAATTTCAAATATCTGCACAATTTTATTTGGCTTTGTATTGGTTCTCTGAGATTTTCTGTTAATGGCTCCATGACCTGCTAGCTCATTACAGAATTTATCATTGATGTGCCTGTAACAAAATCTTTAGTCTTATACTATATATTCCCAATTTCAGGATAAAGTCCAGAGAGACCTTTTAAAGGAAAGGGGTTTCGAAAGAAAACTTCAGTTCCAACGATCAAAGTCATGAATAGTTGATAAATTATTTGCATTTCATATTTCCAGAACCTAACCCGGAAGAGAGAGCCCAGAGAATTGCCAAAGCTGTCCTCAAACAGTCAACAGAAGTGAAGGAAAATTGGGAGCAATTGAAAATCCATGCAAGCAACTGGCAGAAACAGGTGGAAAAGGCATTGGAGAAACTTCAAGAACTGCAGAAAGCTCTGGATGATCTTGAGGCTCATGTGATAACAGCTGAGGGGGTCCACACTGATTGGCAACCTGTGGGTGACCTGCTTATTGACTCATTGCAGGATCACATTGATAAAACCAAAATAAGTGCAATTACATTGCACTTCACTTATGAACAGATGTAACTGCAATGTTGTATCGAGACGATCAGTAATATGAGTACTTAAGTAATATTGATTGAATGGTTGTTAACTTAATTTGAAAATTAAAACTTAGTTGAGCATGCCTTCTGATGATATCACATCGGTAATATTAGTATAATTGAGGATTCTATTAGTCAGTGACATCAGCTGAGTTATCTGCTTGTTGCTATGTTATCAGGATTAAAGGTAAAGTCTTAGCACGCCATTTGGCCACTCCTTAGAGAGAGACAACTGGTTATGATTTAACCTGAAGATCACCATGCCTCGGGCAAGTAGAGGGGTTGAGGCAAAGATCCTTTGTGGTAAGCTCACTGGTGTGGCAATTGAGCCCTCTCTGCAGGGCATCACTTTGCATCACAAACCAACCGTTCAGCCAACTGAATTTGAATGGAGCTTAGGATTGTAGAGTAATCCATGCAATTGTATTTTTTTGAATGAATGTTTCTAACTGGGACTCTCTCACTGGCAAACTTTTTAAAAGCCAGCTCAGCCGTACAGGTTAGATGAGTTCCTGATCTCAGCTGAATTTTTTGATCTGGGGTGGGTCAGCGTTAGGAGTTCAGTGATTGGAATGAATTCTCATTAAATTAGCGAGAGGGATACTACACGTGAATAGACCGATGTTTTGAAAAGAGGATGAGATACGAGCAAAAGTTTAATTGATGGAGAAGACCAGCCACAATCATCATCAACGGTGGAGCAGGCTTGAGCAGCCATGCAACATTGTGCTGCCGCTATTTGACTTGCTCCGTGAAGAGGAAGGAAAAGGGTCAAAGTTTCAAAAATGCTGAAGACCACATCATTCTACAACCTCAAAATTTGATTGTGTTCAGCATATTATCACTACTGGTACCCCTCTTTCCTGGTCTATCATCTCAGCAGCTCTACTCTGCCCAAAAGCTGGTTACCAGTGACATTTTTGAAGGCTCTTCCCAAGTCTGAAAATCATTTTTGTTACGTAGAATCAGAGTTGGCGTGTGGAAGGAGGTCTTCTGGCATATCATAGCTCTTTGAAATAACTCCCCAATTCATCCCTGTCTGCTGTGCAATGTCTTCAACCACTTTATATCTCTTTAATGGAGGCAAAGTTTTGAAGGCATCTGAAAGGAGTATTAACGATCCCAGAATACAACTGAGCCTTATTAAGTTCTTAGTTCTGATGATCAAGAGCTTGATCAAAGAGGATTGTTTTAAAAAGTGCCTTAAAAGAGGAAAGGTACAGCGGCGAAGAGGTGGAGGAAGTCTCTTGTTGGGTTTGAAGCCTACACAATTAAATGTTTGACAACCAGTAGTGGGCCATTTAAAATCAAGAGTGGGCAAGAGGACATAATTAGACGAGTGCAGATATCCTGAAGTATGGTTGGACTGGTGGAGATTACCAAAATAGCGATAGGCGTAGCCAAGGAACGATGTGTAAACAAAAATGAGAATTTAATAAATTTACTGTTAATAGTATCAGTGAGTTAGAAAGTACGGAGAATAGGATTTGTTTCAAGATGAGACTCAGGCAGTGGAGTTTTAGATGACCTCATAACACTCTTGGTCACCTGTAGAGAGTTATTATCTGACACTCCACTCAAGCCAATTCTATGATCTTTTGATCTTTCTGCTTATAAATTGTGTGTCTGTGTGGTCACCTCACTAACTGCACCTGGTGAAGGTGGCTGCACTCCAAAAGCTTGTGTGATTTCAAATGAACCAGTTGGACGACAAGCTGGTGTCATGTGACTTCTGACTTCAAACAGTTATAGAATATGTTTTCAATCCTACCTTGACTTGATAATAAGACATCTTCCTAAAATTTATAAAATGAGAAGTATGTCTAACCCTGAGCCTTAGAGTGTTTTAGATGCCATGGGCAAATGTGGGACTCCAGCAGGGAATAAATTGGAATTGTCAGGTCCAGAAGTGAAGTAGTTCCAGATGAAGGTTTCACTGCTAATGAGCCAAGACAAGAGACAGGTAGAGAGTATTAAAAAGATGTAAAGAGACAGCTTTAGGGATTGCATGAATGTGTGGTCAGACCACAAACAGTGGTCTTCCCAGTTTTAAATTGTTGTCTCCACATCGTTCCGCAACTTCATGTTCTGTTCAAAGGGCATTACTGACAAGAACGCAGAAGTTAGCTTGTCAATATATCTTGATTTTTCCACCATGTTCTCCAATTATGAACACCACATGTGCACTGTACAAAGTGAACCATTCAAACCTTAAAAGGAAATGTTCAAATTGTGGAATATAAAGTTAAATTTATTTTATTGAAAATTTAAATAAATTACATGAGGGTTTGACCAAGACCGAAAGGAATTAGATGGAACACCAGCTGAATAAAACAAGCAGTAGTAAGGTGGTATTAGCTGGATGTTCCTGAAGAAAGAGAACGCAGCCAACCTTTCTTCCATAAGGGGGATTAATTGTGTGGTGTCAGACACAGTTCCTTCTGTCTTTACTGTCTGACTGTACTATGGTTGTAATATTTCCTTTTTAAAAGGCTCAGGGTTAGACATATTTCTCATTTTATAAATTTTAGGAAGTTGTCTTATTATCAAGTCAAGGTAGGATTGAAAACATATTCTATAACTGTTTGAAGTCAGAAGTCACATGACACCAGTTTGTCGTCCAACAGGCTCATTTCAAGTCACACAAGCTTTTGGAGTGCAGCCCCTTCATCAGGTGCAGTTAGTGAGGTGACCACACAGACACACAGTTTATAAGCAGAAAGATCAAAAGATCATAGAATTGGCCTGAGTGGAGTGTCAGATAATAACTCTCTACAGGTGACCAAGAGTGTTAGAGGCAAGTAAAGTGTTTATGAAGTCAATGTCAGTGCTGTGCTGTCATGATAATCGGGCAGCGCAACAGGAATGTACAAAAGGTGACATCTCAGGTCAGACTCTGACTTGTAGTTGAGAGGCTTGTGTTCAGAATCTGTCTTAGAGTTTTAAGCTTTATTTCCAAAGCAGGAATTTATAAGATACCACACTGACTGTAACTACAAGTTGTGTGTTTCTTCAACAAAACATCTGCAAATAAACAGACATCCTGGATGAAGACTTATTATCTGACACTCCACTCACACCAGTTGTATGATCTTTTGATCTGTTTGCTTATAAATTGAGTGTCTGTGTGTTTTCCTCTCTGACTGCACCTGATGAAGGGACTGCATTCCAAAAGCTTGTGTGATTTCAAATAAACCTGTCAGATTATAACCTGATGCCATGTGGCTTCTGACTTTGTCCATCCCAGTCCAACACCAGCACCTCCATATTGTAAGTGTTTGGAACTAAGTCAGTGCAACAGGTATATGTCGAACATTTGACTTCGGAAGGATGCCTCGTGTCGACAAATTCATTAATAACAAAGGATTTCTCCATTATGCCATCTATTGTAACATGCTACGTCTCACAGTCATAATGAAAGGATGCCCACTTCAATTTAGCAGCGCCAAGAACAGTTATGGACATTTTTAGCATGGGAGGAGGCCATTCAGCCTATTTTATCTGTACCAGCTCTCTCCCAGAGCAACAAAATTAATCCTTTTCTCGAACTCATTCCACCTATTTCACAGAATTGAAATATATAGGTACATACTTAGGACATTTTAACATCAAGTGAGCAGTTCTCGCACTTCACCTTGTCACTAAAAATTGAAAACGTGACTTACAAAGAGAGAGTTTATTTTGTTCTGTTGTGATGATGAAGAAGATGCAAGTCAAAGTGCTGGAACTGGCCTCTTGAACTTAGAAACTTTTAAATGTGTATAAAATGAATTCTGTGCGCATCTACTAAAAGCAGCTTTATGGAAGGAAAAGGGTACCAAAGAAGATTTGGTGTATTGTACTTTACCCTATTATACTCCAACCTGTGAAAACAGAACTCTACGACTGTGAGTGTTGCGTTCTGAGAGGTTGCTATCTTGTTTGAATTTACATTGCTCAGTAGAGGCCTATTTTCCCAACAGCAAAATTGGTAATCCAGAAAGAAATGGATATTGGTTTCTCGCATTTGTTAGCTCTAAGTGTCTGTGTAAAGTTTGAGTACAGTTTCCTTCTGTACAGGTGCTTAACCTGCTTTTACAGTTTGAACATTTATTATGCTAATGAAAATTTTTTGAATGGTTTCACCTCCAGTTTTCTTCTTTATGCCTATTTGGTATTTTTTCAGGGTAAGGATGACCTGCAAAATCTGACATTGGGTTTTGAAAGACATCAGCCTTTATTTTAGAGAGATAATGGGAACTGCAGATGCTCGAGAATGCGAGATAACAACGTGTGGAGCTGGATGAACACAGCAGGCCAAGCAGCATCTCAGGAGCCCAAAATCTGACGTTTCGGGCCTCGACCCTTCATCAGAAAAGGGGGAGGTGGAGAGGGTTCTGAAATAAATAGGGAGAGGGGGGAGGCGAATTGAAGATGGATAGAGGAGAAGATGGTGGAGAGGAGAGTATGGGTGGGGAGGTAGGGAGGGGTTAGGTCAGTCTGGGGAGGCCGGACAGGTCAAGGGGGCGGGATGAGGTTCGTAGGTAAGAAATGGGGGTGCAGCATGAGGTGGGGGGTGCAGATAGGTGAGAGGAAGAATAGGTTAGGGAGGCAGGGACGAGCTGGGCTGATTTTGGGATGCAGTGGGAGGATGGGAGATTTTGAAGCTTGTGAAATCCACATTGATACCATTGGGCTGCAGGGTTCCCAAGCGGACGATGAGTTGCTGTTCCTGCAGCCTTCGGGTGGCATCATTATGGCACTGCAGGAGGCCCAGGATGGACATGTCATCTAAGGATTGGGAGGGGGAGTTGAAATGGTTCGTGACAGGGAGGTGCAGTTGTTTCTTGCAAACTGAGCATAGGTGTTCTGCAATGCAGTCCCCAAGCCTCCGCATCGTTTCCCCAATGCAGAGGAAGCCACAACGGGTACAGCGGATGTTTTGGATGTTTCTTAAGCATTGATTTTCATTCAAAGTTGGTTGGATTTTGCTGAAGCAATAGACATAACTCACTCTGACGTAGACAATGCCAGAGATAACATTTCGGGTCCTGTGACCCTTCCTCAGATCTCACTCTTCACTGATGCTGCCAGACCTGCTGAGCTTTTCCAGCAACTTCTGCTTTTGTTCCTGATTTACAGTGCCCACAGTTCTTTTGTTTTTTATGACACAGACAAAACTTGATCTCTGCAGGTAGCATGATGCTGCATTCTCCAACTTCCCTGTCTTTTTGTGATGTAATATTGTCTTTTTAGGGCAGAAGTGGCTTTTTTTTTGTTTGTTTTAACTTCTGCACATACTTTCTTTGCAGGTTAAAAGTCTATACCTTTTTCAGTTCACTGCAGTGCTGCATAATGAAGACATTCAACATTCTTTTTTTAAAAAAGCAGAAAATCAGTGTTGTTTGTTTTCCAAAATGTGATGTGCAAGTGCAACACTTAACAGTGTGTTCATCAAACTATTGTTTCCTTTGATCTTTGTGTTGCAGAAATTTCTAGAACCATTTCATATATATTTTTCTTGATATATTTTAGCAGCTTTCCTGGAGCAAGTCTGTTTTCCTCAGGATGAGATGACTTTCAGACATACTTCCTTTATTGTGAGATTTAATTGGGGTAAAATGAGGAGGATTTTTATTCACTGAGACACACATGACTATATATTGAAAGCATTGGAAAATGCATCCTGTGAGGACTGTCATGTTATCTGATGTTTGTACCAGGCTTTCTGATTAACTGCAAGTGATTAAGGATGCTAATGGATGCTATATGTTATTACAAAAGGAAATGAACGTACAAGTAAGGATTTTGTGCCACAGTTACACATAGCATTGAAGCCGTACCTCAATTATGGCATATAATATAAGTTGCCTCATTTAAGGAGGCAGTTCAGATTTAGGTTTACAAGAACAATACTTGCAATTAATGGGTTGTCTTATGAAGTAAGATCAGAAGGACTGGGAAGGAATTAGAAGGACCTCCTCACCTATACTCTCCTCTCTACCTATCTTCTTTTCTCTCTATCTTCAGTCTGCCTCCCCCTCTCTCCCTATTTATTCCAGTTCCCTCCCCCCATCCCCCTCTCTGATGAAGGGTCTAGGCCCGAGACATCAGCTTTTGAGCTCCTGAGATGCTGCTTGGCCTGCTGTGTTCATCCAGCTCCACACTTTGTTATCTTAGAAGGACTGGACTTGTTTTTGCTGAAATTGAGAAGAGTAAGGAGGTGATTTCCTTGAACAATATATGATTCTGAATGGTCTTCACAAGGAATATGTAGAAAGATTTTTCCTATACTTTGGCGAGCGCAGAACGAGGGACACATGCAAAATTTGAAGTTGCCACTCAAGGACAGATGAGCAGAGCATTTTTTCTCTCATCGACACTGTTACTTTTAGCTCGAAATCTTCATTAATTGAATGTCATTTCCAGCAGATGCTTTTGTATTTTGTATTTAATAGTAGGATGTTCGTTTTAACTTAATTTCTTATTAACATTTAATCATTAATTTCAGGATGTTTCTCAGATTTTATATGCTTCCTCTCCATTAGGCTTTTAAAGAAGAAATTGCCCCAGTGAAACAAGAAGTCAAAATATTAAATGATCTGGCCAATCAGTTATCTCCACTTGATGTCTCTTTATCTCCAAGGATTTCTCATCAGCTTGATGACCGAAATATGAGGTGGAAATTCATACAGGTAACAGTGAAAACATTTTCAAAGCCAGCCAATCTGTTGTAGAAAGCATGTACAAATAATTTGGCTTCAAACAGATGAGCAAGATAAAGAACCCTTTCAATTTAAGCAAGCAATTAATATTTTATTATCATGGTTTATAAAGTTATTCAATTTTATAATATTTCTTTTTCAAAAATACAATGTTCTGGTCTGCAGTCTGCACTTTAGAATGTATTCGCAAAACAAAATCCAAATAGTGAGAGATGTGAGCATCCAAACCACAGTCTGAAATGGTTCAGGACTGGACAATTTGAATATATTCAGGATGAAGCTGCAGGTAGCAGATATTTTTCCCGATCCATCTAAAAGAATTTGGAATTGGAACATTGTGATAACTGCTGTGCACTTCAGTATTATGTATTGTTTCATATATTTTAAGTCCCTGAGAAAGACAAACTTTAATGAATTACAACAAAGATATACTTGATGCATTGAAGGGAAGAACAACATAAAATTTTATGAACTGCATGTATTTCTTTCAATTGAGCAGATTTTGATTGATGTCAGCAAAGTAGTACATGAAAATTTCCTTTATCCCATAAAGCCTCATGAAATGTTTTATTGAGCAAATTATTTCAGTCTTGTTCTGTGTCAGTAGCTCGCTTGGCCATGTAGCACAATAAAACTCCTTACTGGTTCTAGAAAGCAGACAAAAACATAAGAAATAGCACCAGGATCTGGATGTTCTACCTCTCGACCCTGCCTCACCATCCTATAAGAACATGGCTGACTGCCCCAGGATTCAACTCCTCTTCCATACCAGCTTCTCAGAGCCCTCAACTTCTCTATTTCAAAAATCTTATCGACCACCTTCTTTAAATACTTTCAGTGATCTACCTTTCACAATTCTCTTGTATTCTAAACAATCACTACCTGCTGAAAGAAGAAATTCCTTTGCATCTCAGGTTTCAATAAATGTTCCCTTCTTCTGTAACTATGTCGCTGAGTTTGAGATTTCCACACTAATGGAAACATTGTCTTCACATCTAGATTGCTCATCTGTTTGAAGCCAAATTATTTGTACATGCTTTCTACAACAGATTGGCTGGCTTTGAAAATGTTTTCACTGTTACCTGTATGAATTTCCACCTCATATTTCGGTCATCAAGCTGATGAGAAATCCTTGGAGATAAAGATGCCTCTCAAAATTTTGTGTTTCAGTAAGATCACCCCTCATTCTTCTAAACTTGAATGAATAAAGACCTTCTGTGTAACCATTCTTGATAAATCATGATCCGATGAATCAGCCCGGTGAATCTCTTTTGAACTGCTTCCCATGGCTGTGTATTCTTTCTTGTATTTCTCCAAGTCTGACCTCCTCAATAGCCTGATCAGTTGCAAAAAAGCTTCCCCATTTTTGAACTAAAACCTCCTTACAATAAAGGCCAAAATTCCATTTGCCTTCTTAATTACTTGCATCACCATAATCATGGCTCACACCAACTCCAACCTACCAAAGTGCTTTGATCCTCTGCAATTCACCTACCACTGCAACAGGTCTACAGCTGATCCCTGGCCTGACAGTCATCCTTGGAATGTCTGGATAACAAGGATACCTACATCAGGCTGTTACTTATTGATCAGAGCTCCACCTTCCACACTGTAATTCCAAACAAACTCCTCTCTGAACTCTGAGACCTCGGCCTCAGCATCCCTCTCTGTAACAGGATTCTCGACTTCCTGACCCAGAGACCGCAATCAGTAAGGATAGGTGACAACACTTCCTCCACCGTAAGCCTCAACGCCGGTGCCCAGCAAAGCTGCATACTCAGGCCCCTACTCTATACTCCTTATGCAATCATGACTGTGTGGTCCCAACTCTATTTATAATTTTGCTGATGACGCTTCCATTGTCGGTCGGACCTCAAACAACAATAAGTCAGATTACAGGAAAAACAATTGAGTGCTTGCTGGCATGATGGAAAGATAACAGTCTCTCCATCAACATAAGCAAAATGAAGGAGCTGGTCATTGATTTCAGGAAGCTTCTGTCTGCAGCAATGGTGCTGAAGTGGAGATGGTTGACAGTGTCAAGTTCCTGGGAATGTTGCTCACCAACAATCTGTCCTGGTCTACCCATGTCGACGCAATGGTCAAGGTGGCTAAGGAAATTCAGCATGTCCATGAGGACCCTACCTATTTTTGTAGATGCATCACTGTGTGGTATGGCAGTTGCTGTTCCCAAGACTGCAAGAAGCTAAAGAGAATCATGAGCACAGCCCAATCCGTCACGCAAACTAGCCTTCCATCCATTGACTCCATCCACACTTCCCACTGCCTTGGGAAAACAACCAACATAATCAAAATACCCCCTCACTCTGGTTATACTCTCTTCCGTCCTCTTCTGTCAGGCAGAGGACATCAGTTTGAAAACGCGTACAAATAGATTTAAGAACAGCCTCTATTCTGTTGTGACTTTTGAACGGACCTCTCAAATGTTAATTCTGATCTCTCTCTATCAGCATCTTCTCTGTGGCTGTAACACTGTATTCTGCACGTTGTACGGTATGATTTGCCTCTACAGCATGCAAATCAACACTTTTCACAGTATCTGAGTACATGTGACAGCAATAAATCAATCAGTCACCTGCATGCTAGTATGTGTTTCATGGACTACAGCATCCAAGTCCCCTAACCTGCAATTTTTTAGAGTCTTCCCCCTATTTAAGTAATAGTCTGTCTTTTGATTCTTCCTACCAAAGTGTACTTTCCTACATTAAACTCTATCTGCCAACTTTTTCCGACTTGCTCAACCTGTCTATCCCCTTGCAGATTCTTTGTCCTCATGAGAACATTCCCTCCCACTATTTTTGTAGCATCAGCAAATTTGGATGGATTTATGCCTTGTCCCCTCCTCTCAGTTATGAATGTAGATAGTAAATAATTGTAGTCCTCGGACTGATCCGTGTGGCACTCCACGAGTTATGGCTTTCTGGCCTGATAAAGATGGTGGTTAGAAAATAATTGGCTGAACCATTGAAATGAAAAATGTGAAAAAAATATGCATTTTCGTTGTTTGTGAAATTGTCAAATTGTTGATAAAATATAAATATTACTGTAGTTCTTGATGAATACAGTTTATCATTGAGCTTTATGAAAATTCTGAATATAGTTCATGATTTATGATAGCATCAGTTTTCATGCATCTTTATCTGAGAATTCAGATTTTTTTGTCAAAAATTGTGCTGTGCCACACATGATATTTGCTAAATCTGTCCTGTCCCAGCAGTTCAACTTGTTCAGTTTTGACATTACTTTTGTAAGGACCCCACAGTTGAGCTACCTTGCGTTGATAGCTCACTACACACTTCTTGCAGTAAAACAAATGCTCCTCAGACCAAACTTTGGAACCCCGCCCACGGCCGACAGAACCCCGCCCATGGCCAACGACCTCATTGCTCCGCCCACAACCTCCACAGCCAGCAACCCCAGAGGAGACAGCCACACCGAGCCCTGCCGCATCTTCACCATCCCCCCGGACCTCCCACTGACTGAGGACGAACGGTCAGTCCTTAGTAAGGGGCTCACCTTTGTCCCCCTACAACCACACATCAACGAATACTAGTCACAGTTGGACATAGAGCAGTTTTTCCGCCGTCTTCGCCTCCATGCCTACTTCTTCAACCGGGAACCTAACCCTCCCTCCACTGACCCCTTCACCCGCTTCCAACACAAGTCCTCCTCCTGGACACCACCCCCAGGCCTCCTACCCTCCCTCAACCTCTTCATTTCCAACTGCCGTCGAGACATTAACCGCCTCAACCTCTCCACCCCTCTCACCCACTCCAACCTCTCCCCCGCAGAACGGGCAGCCCTCCGCTCCCTCCACTCCAACCCCAACCTCACCATCAAACCCACAGACAAGGGTGGCGCAGTGGTAGTATGGCGCACTGACCTCTACATCGCCGAGGCCAGACGCCAACTCTCCGACACCACCTCCTACCGCCCCCTCGATCATGACCCCACACCCGAGCACCAAACCATCATCTCCAACACCATTCACGACCTCATCACCTCAGGGGACCTCCCACCCACAGCCTCCAACCTCATTGTTCCCCAACCCCGCACGGCCCGTTTCTATCTCCTTCCCAAAATCCACAAACCTGCCTGCCCTGGTCGACCCATCGTGTCAGCCTGCTTCTGCCCCACCGAACTCATCTCCACCTATCTGGACTCCATTTTCTCCCCTTTGGTCCAGGAACTCCCCACCTACGTCCGTGACACCACCCACGCCCTCCACCTCCTCCAGGACTTCCAATTCCCTGGCCCCCAACACCTCATATTCACCATGGACGTCCAGTCCCCATACACCTGCATTCCACATGCAGATGGCCTCAAGGCCCCCGCTTCTTCCGGTCCCGCAGGCCCGACCAATCCCCCTCCACCGACACTCTCATCCGCCTAGCTGAACTCGTCCTCACCCTCAACAACTTCTCTTTTGACTCCTCCCACTTCCTACAGACTAAGGGGGTGGCCATGGGCACCTGCATGGGCCCCAGCTATGCCTGCCTCTTTGTAGGTTACGTGGAACAGTCCCTCTTCCGCACCTACACAGGCCCCAAACCCCACCTCTTCCTCCGGTACATTGATGACTGTATCGGCGCCGCCTCTTGCTCCCCAGAGGAGCTCAAACAGTTCATCCACTTCACCAACACCTTCCACCCCAACCTTCAGTTCACCTGTGCCATCTACAGCACATCCCTCACCTTCCTGGACCTCTCAGTCTCCATCTCAGGCAACCAGCTTGTAACTGATGTCCATTTCAAGCCCACTGACTCCCACAGCTACCTAGAATACACCTCCTCCCACCCACCCTCCTGCAAAAATTCCATCCCCTATTCCCAATTCCTCCGCCTCCGCCGCATCTGCTCCCATGATAAGACATTCCACTCCCGCACATCCCAGATGTCTAAGTTCTTCAAGGACCGCAACTTTCCCCCCACAGTGATCGAGAATGCCCTTGACCGCATCTCCCGTATTTCCCGCTACACATCCCTCACACCCCGCCCCCGCCACAACCGCCCTAAGAGGATCCCCCTCATTCTCACACACCCCCCTACCAACCTCCGGATACAACGCATCACCCTCCGACACTTTCGCCATTTACAATCCGACCCCACCACCCAAGACATTTTTCCATCCCCACCCCTGTCTGCTTTCCGGAGAGACAACTCTCTCCGTGACTCCCTTGTTCGCTCCACACTGCCCTCCCTCTCAACTTATGACGGTGAGTTCACTGCAATGCTTATTTCAGTGAGAGAAGCAATTCAGAAGACAAAAATATCAACTTCACCAAACCACTCAACTTTTGATGCTGAGTTCACTGAAGTGCGTATTTCAGTGAGATAAGCAGTTCAGAAGACTAAAATCTCAACTTCACCAAACGATTCAACTGTCGATGCTGGGTTCACTGAAGTGCTTATTTCAGTGCGATAAAGCCCATCAGAAGACCAAAATCTAAACTTCACCAAACCACTCAACTTTCGATGCTGGGTTCACTGAAGTGCTTATTTCAGTGAGATAAGCACTTCAAAAAGACAAAATCCCAACCTCACCAAACGACTCAACTTTGATGCTGTATTTACCAAAATGCATATAACAGTGAGATAAGCACTTCAGAAGGACAAAATCTCAACTTCACCAAAACACTCAACTTTTGATGCTGGATTCACTGAATTGCTTATTTCAGTGAGATAAGCATGTCAGAAGACCCAACTCTCAACTTCACAAAACGACTCAACTTTTGATGCTTGTTTCACTGAAACGCTTATTTCAGTGAGGTAGGCACTTCAGAAGACAAAAATCTGAACTTCACTAAACGACTCAATTTTTGATGCACGTTTCACTGAAATGCTTATTTCAGTGATATAACGACTTCAGAAGACCAAAATCTCAACTTCACCAAACCACTCAACTTTTGATGCTGAGTCCACTGACGTGCTTATTTCAGTGAGATAAGCACTTCAGAAGGCCAAAATCTCAACTTTACCAATGACTCAACTTTTAATGCTGGTTTCACTGAAATGCTTATTTCAGTGAGATAGGCACGAAGGAAGAGAAAAATCTGAACTTCACTAAACGACTCAACTTTGATCCTGTATTTACCCAAATGCATATTACAGTGAGATAAGCACTTCAGAAGACCAAAATCTCAACTTCACCAAATGACTCAAATTTTGATGCTGGTTTGCCTGAAATGGCTATTTCAGTGAGATAAAACTTCAGAAGACCAATATCTCAGCTTCAACAAACTTTCGATGCTGCTTTGACTGAAATGCTTACTACAGCGAGATAAGCACTTCAGAAGGCCAAAATATGAACTTCACCAAACGACTCAACTTCTGATGCTTGGTTCACTGAAGTGCTTATTTTAGTGAGATAAGCACTTCAGAAGGCCAAAATCTCAACTTGACCAAACCACTCAAGTTTTGATGCAGGTTCGAGTGAAACGCCTATTTCATTGAGATAAGCACTTCAAAATAGCAAAATCTCATCATCAAGAAACGACTCACCTTTTGATGCTGGTTTCACTGAAATGCTCAGTTCAGTGAGATAAGCAATTCAGAAGACCAAATTCTCAACTTCACCAAACCACTCAAATTTCGAAGCTGGGTTAAATGAAGTGCTTATTTCAGCGAGATAAGCACTTCAGAAGGCCAAAATCTCAACTTCACCAAACGACTCAACTTTCGATGCTGGGTTCACTGAAGTGCTTCTTTCAGTCAGATAAGCACTTCAGAAGACCAAAATCTAAACCTCACCAAACCACTCAACTTTCAATGTTGGCTTCACTGAAGTGCTTATTTCAGCGATATAAGCACATCAAAAAGACAAAATCCCAACCTCACCAAACGACTCAACATTTGATGCTGGTTTCACTGAAATGTTTCTTTCAGTGAAAATAAGGACTTCAGAAGACCAAAATCTGAAATTCACGAAACGACTCAAGTTTTGATGCTGGATTTACCCAAATGCTTATTTCAGTGAGATAAGCACTTCAGAAGACCAAAATCTAAACTTCACCAAACCACTCAATTTTCGATGCTAGGTTGACTGAAGTGCTTATTTCAGAGAGATAACCACTTCACAATGCCAAAATCCCAAATTCACCAAACGACTCAACTATTGATGCTGGTTTCACTGAATTGCTTATTACAGTCAGATAAGCACTTCAGAAGACCAAAATCTGAACTTCACCAAACCACTCAAATTTCGAGATAATGGGAACTGCAGATGCTGGAGATTCCAAGATAATAAAATGTGAGGCTGGATGAACACAGCAGGCCAAGCAGCATCTCAGGAGCACAAAAGCTGACGTTTTGGGCCTAGACCCTTCATCTGATGTGCTTTTGTGCTCCTGAGATGCTGCTTGGCCTGCTGTGTTCATCCAGCCTCACATTTTATTAACTCAAATTTCGATGTTGTTTTCAATGAAGTGCTTATTTCAGTGAGATAAGCAATTCAGAAGACCAAAATCTAAACTTCACCAAACCACTCAAATTTTGATGTTGTTTTCAATGAAGTGCTTATCTCTGTGAGATAAGCTCTTCAGAAGGCCAAAATCCCAACCTCACCAAACGACTCAACTTTTGATGCTGGTTTCACTGAAATGTTCCTTCCAGTCAGATAAGCACTTCTGAAGGCCAAAATCTCAACTTCACAAAACCACACAACTTTCGATGCTGAGTTCACTGAAGTGCTTATTTCAGCGAGATAAGCACTTCTGAAGGCCAAAATCTCAACTTCAGCAAACCACTCAAATTTCGAAGTTGTTTTCAATGAAGTGCTGACCTCTGTGAGATAAGCCTTTCAGAAGGCCAAAATCCCAACCTCAACAAACGACGCAAGTTTTGTTGCTGGTTTCACTGAAATGTTTCTTTGAGTGAAACAAGCACATCAGAAGACCAAAATCTAAACTTCACCAAACCACTCAAATTTCGATTTTGTTTTCATTGAAGTGCTTACCTCTGTGAGATAAGCCTTTCAGAAGGCCAAAATCCCAACCTCACCAAACGACTCAACTTTTGATGCTGGTTTCACTAAAATGCTTATTTCAGTCAGATAAGCACTTCAGAAGGACAAAATCTCAACTTCACCAAACCACTCAACTTTGGATGCTGGGTTCACTGAAATGCTTATTTCAGTGATATAAGCACTTCAGAATGCCAAAATCCCAACCTCACCAAACGTCTCAACTTTTGATGCTGCTTTCACTGAAATGTTCCTTCCAGGCAGATAAGCACTTCAGAAGACCAAAATCTAAACCTCACCAAACCACTCAAATTTTGATGTTGTTTTCAATGAAGAGCTTATCTCTGCGGGAGAAGCTCTTCAGAAGGCCAAAATCCCAACCTCACCAAATGACTCAACTTTTGATGCTGGTTTCACTGAAATGTTTCTTTCAGTGAAATAAGCACTTCAGAAGGCCAAAATCCCAACTCCACCATACCACTAAACTTACGATGCTCGGTTCACTGAAGAGCTTATTTCAGCGAGATAAGCACTTCAGAATGCCAAAATCCCAACCTGACCAAACGACTCAACCTTTGATGCTGGTTTCACTGAAATGCTTCTTTCAATCAGATAAGCACATCAGCACATCAATATCTCAACTTCAGCAAACCATTCAAATTTCGATGTTGGTTTCACTGAAGTGATTATTTCAGCGAGATAAGCACTTCAAAGGACAAAATCCCAACCACACCAAACGACTCAACTTTTGAAGCTGGTTTCACTGAAACTTTCGATGCTGGGCTCACTTAAGTGCTTATTTCAGCGAGATAAGCTCTTAAGAAGACCACAATCCCAACCTCTCAAAACGACTCAACATTTGATGCTGGATTTACCCAAATGCTTATTTCAGTGAGATAAGCACTTCAGTAGACCAAAATCTAAACTGCACCAAACCACTCAAATTTCGATGTTGTTTTGAATGAAGTGCTTATCTCTGTGAGATAAGCTGTTCAGAAGGCCAAAATACCAACCTCACCAAACGACTCAACTTTTGATGCTGGATTCATTGAAATCCTTATTTCAGTCAGATAAGCAGTTCAGAAGGACAAAATCTCAACTTCAACAAACCAATCAACTTTCGATGCTGTGTTCACTGAAGTGCTTATTTCAGTCAGATAAGCACTTCAGAAGGCCAAAATCTCAACTTCACCAAACCACTCAAATTTCAATGCTGGGCTCACTGAAGTGCTTATTTCAGCGAGATCAGCACATCAGAATGCCAAAATCCAAATCTCACAAAAAGACTCAACTTTTGATGCTGGTTTCACTGAAATGCTTCTTTCAGTGAGATAAGCACTTCATAATGCCAAAATCTCAACTTCACAAAACAACACAACTTTCGATGCTGGTTTCACTGAAGAGCTTATTTCAGTGGGATAAGCACTTCAGAAGGCAAAAATCCCAACCTCACCAAACGACTCAACTTTTGATGCTGGTTTCACTGAAATGCTTCTTTCAGTGAGATAAGCACTTCATAATGCCAAAATCTCAACTTCACAAAACAACACAACTTTCGATGCTGGTTTCACTGAAGAGCTTATTTCAGTGGGATAAGCACTTCAGAAGGCAAAAATCCCAACCTCACCAAACGACTCAACTTTTGATGCTGGTTTCACTGAAATGCTTCTTTCAGTCAGATAAGCACTTCAGAAGGCCAAAAACTCAACTTCACCAAACCACTCAACTTTCGATGCTGGATTTACCCAAATGCTTATTTTAGTGAGATAAGCACTTCAGAAGACCAAAATCTGAACTTCACTGTACGACTCAACTTTTGATGTTGGATTTACCCAAATGATTATTTCAGTGAGATACGCACTTCAGAAGACCAAAATTTCAACTTCACCAAACCACTCAACTTTCGATGCTGGATTTACCCAAATGCTTATTTCAGTGAGATAAGCACTTCAGAAGGCCAAAATTTAAACTTCACTGAACGACTCAACTTTTGATGCTGGATTTACCCAAATGCTTATTTCAGTGAGACAAGCACTTCAGAAAGCCAAAATCTAAACTTCACCAAACCACTCAAATTTCGATGTTGTTTTCAATGAAGTGTACACTTCTGTGAGATAAGCCTTTCAGAAGGCCAAAATCCCAACCTCACCAAACGACTCAACTTTTGATGCTGGTTTCACTAAAATGTTCCTTTCAGTCAGATAAGCACTTCAGAAGACCAAAATCTAAACCTCACCAAACCACTCAAATTTCGATGTTGTTTTCAATGAAGTGGTTATCTCTATGAGATAAGCTCCTCAGAAGGCCAAAATGCCAACCTCAGCATACGACTCAACTTTTGATGCTGGTTTCACTGAAATGTTTCTTTCAGTGAAATAAGCACTTCAGAAGACCAAAATCTGAAATTCACAAAACCACTCAACTTTCGACGCTGGGTTCGCTGAAGTGCTTGTTTCAGCGAGATAAGCACTTTAGGAGGACAAAATCTCAACCTCTCCAAACGACTCAACTTTTGATGCTGGTTTCACTGAATTGCTCATTTCAGTGTGATAAGCACATCAGCACATCAATATCTCAACTTCAGCAAACCATTCAAATTTCGATGTTGGTTTCAATGAAGTGCTTATGTCTGGGAGATGAAGCTCTTCAGAAAGACAAATTTCCAACCTCACCAAACGACTCAACTTTTGATGCTGGTTTCACTGAAATGTTTCTTTCATTGAAAGAAGGACTTCAGAAGACAAAAATCTGAAATTTACCAAACCACCCTACTTTTGATCCTGGATTTACCAAATGCTTATTTCAGTGAGATAAGCACTTCAGAAGACCAAAATCTAAACTTCAGCAAACCACTCAAATTTCGATGCTGCTTTCACTGAAGAGCTTATTTCAGTGAGATAAGCACTTCAGAAGGCAAAAATCCCAACCTCACCAAACGACTCAACTTTTGATGCTGGATTCATTGAAATCCTTATTTCAGTCAGATAAGCAGTTCAGAAGGACAAAATCTCAACTTCAACAAACCAATCAACTTTCGATGCTGTGTTCACTGAAGTGCTTATTTCAGTCAGATAAGCACTTCAGAAGGCCAAAATCTCAACTTCACCAAACCACTCAACTTTCGATGCTGGATTTACCCAAATGCTGATTTCAGTGAGATAAGCACGTCAGAAGACCAAAATCTCAACTTCAGGAAACCACTCAAATTTCGATGTTGTTTTCAATGAAGTGCTTATAACCACTCAACGTTTGATGCTGGTTTCACTGAATTGCTTATTTCAGTGAGATAAGCACTTCAGAATGCCAAAATCCCAACTTCACAAAACCACTCAACTTTCGATGTTGGGCTCACTGAAGTGCTTATTTCAGCGAGATAAGCTCTTCAGAAGGCCAAAATCCCAACCTCACCAAACGACTCAACTTTTGATGCTGGTTTCACTGAATTGCTTATTTCGGCGAGATAAGCACTTCAGAAGGCCAAAATCTCAACTTCACAAAACCACTCAAATTTCGATGCTGGTTTCACTGAATTGCTTATTTCGGCGAGATAAGCACTTCAGAAGGCCAAAATCTCAACTTCACAAAACCACTCAAATTTCGATGCTGGTTTCACTGAATTGCTTATTTCGGCGAGATAAGCACTTCAGAAGGCCAAAATCTCAACTTCACAAAACCACTCAAATTTCGATGCTGGGCTCATTGATGTCCGTATTTCAGCAAGATAAGCACTTCAGAATGCCAAAATCCCAACCACACCAAACGACTCAAATTTTGATGCTGGTTTCACTGAATTGCTCATTCCAGTGTGATAAGCACATCAGAAGTCCAATATCTCATCTTCACTAAACCACCCTACTTTTGATCCTGGATTTACCCAAATGCTTATTTCAGTGAGATAAGCACTTCAGAAGACCAAAATCTAAACTTCAGCAAACCACTCAAATTTCGATGTGGTTTCAATGAAGTGCTTACTTCTGTGAGATAAGCTCTTCAGAAGGCCAAAATCCCAACTTCACAAAACAACACAACTTTCGATACTGCTTTCACTGAAGAGCTTATTTCAGTGAGATAAGCACTTCAGAAGGCAAAAATCCCAACCTCACCAAACGACTCAACTTTTGATGCTGGTTTCACTGAAATGCTTCTTTCAGTCAGATAAGCACTTCAGAAGGCCAAAAACTCAACTTCACCAAACCACTCAACTTTCGATGCTGGATTTACCCAAATGCTTATTTTAGTGAGATAAGCACTTCAGAAGACCAAAATCTGAACTTCACTGTACGACTCAACTTTTGATGTTGGATTTACCCAAATGATTATTTCAGCGAGATAAGCACTTCAGAAAGCCAAAATCTAAACTTCACCAAACCACTCAAATTTCGATGTTGTTTTCAATGAAATGTACACTTCTGTGAGATAAGCCTTTCAGAAGGCCAAAATCCCAACCTCACCAAACGACTCAACTTTTGATGCTGGTTTCACTAAAATGTTCCTTTCAGTCAGATAAGCACTTCAGAAGACCAAAATCTAAACCTCACCAAACCACTCAAATTTCGATGTTGTTTTCAATGAAGTGGTTATCTCTATGAGATAAGCTCCTCAGAAGGCCAAAATGCCAACCTCAGCATACGACTCAACTTTTGATGCTGGTTTCACTGAAATGTTTCTTTCAGTGAAATAAGCACTTCAGAAGACCAAAATCTAAACTTCACCAAACCACTCAACTTTCGATGTTGGGTTCACTGAAGTGCTTATTTCAGAGAGATAAGCACTTCAGAATGCCAAAATCCCAACTTCACCAAACGACGCAACTTTTGATGCTGGTTTCACTGAATTGCTCATTCCAGTGTGATAAGCACATCGGAAGTCCAATATCTCAACTTCACCAAACCACCCTACTTTTGATCCTGGATTTACCCAAATGCTTATTTCAGTGAGATAAGCACTTCAGAAGGCCAAAATCTAAACTTCAGCAAACCACTCAAATTTCGATGTGGTTTCAATGAAGTGCTTACCTCTGTGAGATAAGCTCTTCAGAAGGCCAAAATCCCAACTTCACAAAACAACACAACTTTCGATACTGCTTTCACTGAAGAGCTTATTTCAGTGAGATAAGCACTTCAGAAGGCAAAAGTCCCAACCTCACCAAACGACTCAACTTTTGATGCTGGTTTCACTGAAATGCTTCTTTCAGTCAGATAAGCACTTCAGAAGGCCAAAAACTCAACTTCACCAAACCACTCAACTTTCGATGCTGGATTTACCCAAATGCTTATTTCAGTGAGATAAGCACGTCAGAAGACCACAATCTGAACTTCACTGTACGACACAACTTTTGATGTTGGATTTACCCAAATGATTATTTCAGTGAGATAAACACGTCAGAAGACCAAAATCTGAACTTCACTGTACGACACAACTTTTGATGTTGGATTTACCCAAATGATTATTTCAGTGAGATAAGCACGTCAGAAGGCCAAAATTTAAACTTCACTGAACGACTCAACTTTGGATGCTGGATTTACCCAAATGCTTATTTCAGTGAGATAAGCCTTTCAGAAGGCCAAAATCCCAACCTCACCAAACGACTCAACTTTTGATGCTGGTTTCACTAAAATGTTCCTTTCAGTCAGATAAGCACTTCAGAAGACCAAAATCTAAACCTCACCAAACCACTCAAATTTCGATGTTGTTTTCAATGAAGTGGTTATCTCTATGAGATAAGCTCCTCAGAAGGCCAAAATGCCAACCTCAGCATACGACTCAACTTTTGATGCTGGTTTCACTGAAATGTTTCTTTCAGTGAAATAAGCACTTCAGAAGACCAAAATCTGAAATTCACAAAACCACTCAACTTTCGACGCTGGGTTCGCTGAAGTGCTTGTTTCAGCGAGATAAGCACTTTATGAGGACAAAATCTCAACCTCTCCAAACGACTCAACTTTTGATGCTGGTTTCACTGAATTGCTCATTTCAGTGTGATAAGCACATCAGCACATCAATATCTCAACTTCAGCAAACCATTCAAATTTCGATGTTGGTTTCAATGAAGTGCTTATGTCTGGGAGATGAAGCTCTTCAGAAAGACAAATTTCCAACCTCACCAAACGACTCAACTTTTGATGCTGGTTTCACTGAAATGTTTCTTTCATTGAAAGAAGGACTTCAGAAGACAAAAATCTGAAATTTACCAAACCACCCTACTTTTGATCCTGGATTTACCAAATGCTTATTTCAGTGAGATAAGCACTTCAGAAGACCAAAATCTAAACTTCAGCAAACCACTCAAATTTCGATGTTGTTTTCAATGAAGTGCTTACCTCTGTGAGATAAGCTCTTCAGAAGGCCAAAATCCCAACTTCACAAAACAACACAACTTTCGATGCTGCTTTCACTGAAGAGCTTATTTCAGTGAGATAAGCACTTCAGAAGGCAAAAATCCCAACCTCACCAAACGACTCAACTTTTGATGCTGGATTCATTGAAATCCTTATTTCAGTCAGATAAGCAGTTCAGAAGGACAAAATCTCAACTTCAACAAACCAATCAACTTTCGATGCTGTGTTCACTGAAGTGCTTATTTCAGTCAGATAAGCACTTCAGAAGGCCAAAATCTCAGCTTCACCAAACCACTCAACTTTCGATGCTGGATTTACCCAAATGCTGATTTCAGTGAGATAAGCACGTCAGAAGACCAAAATCTCAACTTCAGGAAACCACTCAAATTTCGATGTTGTTTTCAATGAAGTGCTTATAACCACTCAACTTTTGATGCTGGTTTCACTGAATTGCTTATTTCAGTGAGATAAGCACTTCAGAATGCCAAAATCCCAACTTCACAAAACCACTCAACTTTCGATGTTGGGCTCACTGAAGTGCTTATTTCAGCGAGATAAGCTCTTCAGAAGGCCAAAATCCCAACCTCACCAAACGACTCAACTTTTGATGCTGGTTTCACTGAATTGCTTATTTCGGCGAGATAAGCACTTCAGAAGGCCAAAATCTCAACTTCACAAAACCACTCAAATTTCGATGCTGGTTTCACTGAATTGCTTATTTCGGCGAGATAAGCACTTCAGAAGGCCAAAATCTCAACTTCACAAAACCACTCAAATTTCGATGCTGGTTTCACTGAATTGCTTATTTCGGCGAGATAAGCACTTCAGAAGGCCAAAATCTCAACTTCACAAAACCACTCAAATTTCGATGCTGGGCTCATTGAAGTCCGTATTTCAGCAAGATAAGCACTTCAGAATGCCAAAATCCCAACCACACCAAACGACTCAAATTTTGATGCTGGTTTCACTGAAATGCTTCTTTCAGTCAGATAAGCACTTCAGAAGGCCAAAATCTCAACTTCACCAAAACACCCAACTTTCGATGCTGGGTTGACTGAAGTGCTTATTTCAGAGAGATAACCACTTCAGAATGCCAAAATCCCAACTTCACCAAACGACGCAACTTTTGATGCTGGTTTCACTGAATTGCTCATTCCAGTGTGATAAGCACATCAGAAGTCCAATATCTCATCTTCACTAAACCACCCTACTTTTGATCCTGGATTTACCCAAATGCTTATTTCAGTGAGATAAGGACTTCAGAAGACCAAAATCTAAACTTCAGCAAACCACTCAAATTTCGATGTGGTTTCAATGAAGTGCTTACTTCTGTGAGATAAGCTCTTCAGAAGGCCAAAATCCCAACTTCACAAAACAACACAACTTTCGATACTGCTTTCACTGAAGAGCTTATTTCAGTGAGATAAGCACTTCAGAAGGCAAAAATCCCAACCTCACCAAACGACTCAACTTTTGATGCTGGTTTCACTGAAATGCTTCTTTCAGTCAGATAAGCACTTCAGAAGGCCAAAAACTCAACTTCACCAAACCACTCAACTTTCGATGCTGGATTTACCCAAATGCTTATTTTAGTGAGATAAGCACTTCAGAAGACCAAAATCTGAACTTCACTGCACGACTCAACTTTTGATGTTGGATTTACCCAAATGATTATTTCAGTGAGATACGCACTTCAGAAGACCAAAATTTCAACTTCACCAAACCACTCAACTTTCGATGCTGGATTTACCCAAATGCTTATTTCAGTGAGATAAGCACTTCAGAAGGCCAAAATTTAAACTTCACTGAACGACTCAACTTTTGATGCTGGATTTACCCAAATGCTTATTTCAGTGAGACAAGCACTTCAGAAAGCCAAAATCTAAACTTCACCAAACCACTCAAATTTCGATGTTGTTTTCAATGAAGTGTACACTTCTGTGAGATAAGCCTTTCAGAAGGCCAAAATCCCAACCTCACCAAACGACTCAACTTTTGATGCTGGTTTCACTAAAATGTTCCTTTCAGTCAGATAAGCACTTCAGAAGACCAAAATCTAAACCTCACCAAACCACTCAAATTTCGATGTTGTTTTCAATGAAGTGGTTATCTCTATGAGATAAGCTCCTCAGAAGGCCAAAATGCCAACCTCAGCATACGACTCAACTTTTGATGCTGGTTTCACTGAAATGTTTCTTTCAGTGAAATAAGCACTTCAGAAGACCAAAATCTGAAATTCACAAAACCACTCAACTTTCGACGCTGGGTTCGCTGAAGTGCTTGTTTCAGCGAGATAAGCACTTTATGAGGACAAAATCTCAACCTCTCCAAACGACTCAACTTTTGATGCTGGTTTCACTGAATTGCTCATTTCAGTGTGATAAGCACATCAGCACATCAATATCTCAACTTCAGCAAACCATTCAAATTTCGATGTTGGTTTCAATGAAGTGCTTATGTCTGGGAGATGAAGCTCTTCAGAAAGACAAATTTCCAACCTCACCAAACGACTCAACTTTTGATGCTGGTTTCACTGAAATGTTTCTTTCATTGAAAGAAGGACTTCAGAAGACAAAAATCTGAAATTTACCAAACCACCCTACTTTTGATCCTGGATTTACCAAATGCTTATTTCAGTGAGATAAGCACTTCAGAAGACCAAAATCTAAACTTCAGCAAACCACTCAAATTTCGATGTTGTTTTCAATGAAGTGCTTACCTCTGTGAGATAAGCTCTTCAGAAGGCCAAAATCCCAACTTCACAAAACAACACAACTTTCGATGCTGCTTTCACTGAAGAGCTTATTTCAGTGAGATAAGCACTTCAGAAGGCAAAAATCCCAACCTCACCAAACGACTCAACTTTTGATGCTGGATTCATTGAAATCCTTATTTCAGTCAGATAAGCAGTTCAGAAGGACAAAATCTCAACTTCAACAAACCAATCAACTTTCGATGCTGTGTTCACTGAAGTGCTTATTTCAGTCAGATAAGCACTTCAGAAGGCCAAAATCTCAGCTTCACCAAACCACTCAACTTTCGATGCTGGATTTACCCAAATGCTGATTTCAGTGAGATAAGCACGTCAGAAGACCAAAATCTCAACTTCAGGAAACCACTCAAATTTCGATGTTGTTTTCAATGAAGTGCTTATAACCACTCAACTTTTGATGCTGGTTTCACTGAATTGCTTATTTCAGTGAGATAAGCACTTCAGAATGCCAAAATCCCAACTTCACAAAACCACTCAACTTTCGATGTTGGGCTCACTGAAGTGCTTATTTCAGCGAGATAAGCTCTTCAGAAGGCCAAAATCCCAACCTCACCAAACGACTCAACTTTTGATGCTGGTTTCACTGAATTGCTTATTTCGGCGAGATAAGCACTTCAGAAGGCCAAAATCTCAACTTCACAAAACCACTCAAATTTCGATGTTGTTTTCAATGAAGTGCTTACCTCTGTGAGATAAGCTCTTCAGAAGGCCAAAATCCCAACTTCACAAAACAACACAACTTTCGATGCTGCTTTCACTGAAGAGCTTATTTCAGTGAGATAAGCACTTCAGAAGGCAAAAATCCCAACCTCACCAAACGACTCAACTTTTGATGCTGGATTCATTGAAATCCTTATTTCAGTCAGATAAGCAGTTCAGAAGGACAAAATCTCAACTTCAACAAACCAATCAACTTTCGATGCTGTGTTCACTGAAGTGCTTATTTCAGTCAGATAAGCACTTCAGAAGGCCAAAATCTCAGCTTCACCAAACCACTCAACTTTCGATGCTGGATTTACCCAAATGCTGATTTCAGTGAGATAAGCACGTCAGAAGACCAAAATCTCAACTTCAGGAAACCACTCAAATTTCGATGTTGTTTTCAATGAAGTGCTTATAACCACTCAACTTTTGATGCTGGTTTCACTGAATTGCTTATTTCAGTGAGATAAGCACTTCAGAATGCCAAAATCCCAACTTCACAAAACCACTCAACTTTCGATGTTGGGCTCACTGAAGTGCTTATTTCAGCGAGATAAGCTCTTCAGAAGGCCAAAATCCCAACCTCACCAAACGACTCAACTTTTGATGCTGGTTTCACTGAATTGCTTATTTCGGCGAGATAAGCACTTCAGAAGGCCAAAATCTCAACTTCACAAAACCACTCAAATTTCGATGCTGGTTTCACTGAATTGCTTATTTCGGCGAGATAAGCACTTCAGAAGGCCAAAATCTCAACTTCACAAAACCACTCAAATTTCGATGCTGGTTTCACTGAATTGCTTATTTCGGCGAGATAAGCACTTCAGAAGGCCAAAATCTCAACTTCACAAAACCACTCAAATTTCGATGCTGGGCTCATTGAAGTCCGTATTTCAGCAAGATAAGCACTTCAGAATGCCAAAATCCCAACCACACCAAACGACTCAAATTTTGATGCTGGTTTCACTGAAATGCTTCTTTCAGTCAGATAAGCACTTCAGAAGGCCAAAATCTCAACTTCACCAAAACACCCAACTTTCGATGCTGGGTTGACTGAAGTGCTTATTTCAGAGAGATAACCACTTCAGAATGCCAAAATCCCAACTTCACCAAACGACGCAACTTTTGATGCTGGTTTCACTGAATTGCTCATTCCAGTGTGATAAGCACATCAGAAGTCCAATATCTCATCTTCACTAAACCACCCTACTTTTGATCCTGGATTTACCCAAATGCTTATTTCAGTGAGATAAGGACTTCAGAAGACCAAAATCTAAACTTCAGCAAACCACTCAAATTTCGATGTGGTTTCAATGAAGTGCTTACTTCTGTGAGATAAGCTCTTCAGAAGGCCAAAATCCCAACTTCACAAAACAACACAACTTTCGATACTGCTTTCACTGAAGAGCTTATTTCAGTGAGATAAGCACTTCAGAAGGCAAAAATCCCAACCTCACCAAACGACTCAACTTTTGATGCTGGTTTCACTGAAATGCTTCTTTCAGTCAGATAAGCACTTCAGAAGGCCAAAAACTCAACTTCACCAAACCACTCAACTTTCGATGCTGGATTTACCCAAATGCTTATTTTAGTGAGATAAGCACTTCAGAAGACCAAAATCTGAACTTCACTGCACGACTCAACTTTTGATGTTGGATTTACCCAAATGATTATTTCAGTGAGATACGCACTTCAGAAGACCAAAATTTCAACTTCACCAAACCACTCAACTTTCGATGCTGGATTTACCCAAATGCTTATTTCAGTGAGATAAGCACTTCAGAAGGCCAAAATTTAAACTTCACTGAACGACTCAACTTTTGATGCTGGATTTACCCAAATGCTTATTTCAGTGAGACAAGCACTTCAGAAAGCCAAAATCTAAACTTCACCAAACCACTCAAATTTCGATGTTGTTTTCAATGAAGTGTACACTTCTGTGAGATAAGCCTTTCAGAAGGCCAAAATCCCAACCTCACCAAACGACTCAACTTTTGATGCTGGTTTCACTAAAATGTTCCTTTCAGTCAGATAAGCACTTCAGAAGACCAAAATCTAAACCTCACCAAACCACTCAAATTTCGATGTTGTTTTCAATGAAGTGGTTATCTCTATGAGATAAGCTCCTCAGAAGGCCAAAATGCCAACCTCAGCATACGACTCAACTTTTGATGCTGGTTTCACTGAAATGTTTCTTTCAGTGAAATAAGCACTTCAGAAGACCAAAATCTGAAATTCACAAAACCACTCAACTTTCGACGCTGGGTTCGCTGAAGTGCTTGTTTCAGCGAGATAAGCACTTTATGAGGACAAAATCTCAACCTCTCCAAACGACTCAACTTTTGATGCTGGTTTCACTGAATTGCTCATTTCAGTGTGATAAGCACATCAGCACATCAATATCTCAACTTCAGCAAACCATTCAAATTTCGATGTTGGTTTCAATGAAGTGCTTATGTCTGGGAGATGAAGCTCTTCAGAAAGACAAATTTCCAACCTCACCAAACGACTCAACTTTTGATGCTGGTTTCACTGAAATGTTTCTTTCATTGAAAGAAGGACTTCAGAAGACAAAAATCTGAAATTTACCAAACCACCCTACTTTTGATCCTGGATTTACCAAATGCTTATTTCAGTGAGATAAGCACTTCAGAAGACCAAAATCTAAACTTCAGCAAACCACTCAAATTTCGATGTTGTTTTCAATGAAGTGCTTACCTCTGTGAGATAAGCTCTTCAGAAGGCCAAAATCCCAACTTCACAAAACAACACAACTTTCGATGCTGCTTTCACTGAAGAGCTTATTTCAGTGAGATAAGCACTTCAGAAGGCAAAAATCCCAACCTCACCAAACGACTCAACTTTTGATGCTGGATTCATTGAAATCCTTATTTCAGTCAGATAAGCAGTTCAGAAGGACAAAATCTCAACTTCAACAAACCAATCAACTTTCGATGCTGTGTTCACTGAAGTGCTTATTTCAGTCAGATAAGCACTTCAGAAGGCCAAAATCTCAGCTTCACCAAACCACTCAACTTTCGATGCTGGATTTACCCAAATGCTGATTTCAGTGAGATAAGCACGTCAGAAGACCAAAATCTCAACTTCAGGAAACCACTCAAATTTCGATGTTGTTTTCAATGAAGTGCTTATAACCACTCAACTTTTGATGCTGGTTTCACTGAATTGCTTATTTCAGTGAGATAAGCACTTCAGAATGCCAAAATCCCAACTTCACAAAACCACTCAACTTTCGATGTTGGGCTCACTGAAGTGCTTATTTCAGCGAGATAAGCTCTTCAGAAGGCCAAAATCCCAACCTCACCAAACGACTCAACTTTTGATGCTGGTTTCACTGAATTGCTTATTTCGGCGAGATAAGCACTTCAGAAGGCCAAAATCTCAACTTCACAAAACCACTCAAATTTCGATGCTGGTTTCACTGAATTGCTTATTTCGGCGAGATAAGCACTTCAGAAGGCCAAAATCTCAACTTCACAAAACCACTCAAATTTCGATGCTGGTTTCACTGAATTGCTTATTTCGGCGAGATAAGCACTTCAGAAGGCCAAAATCTCAACTTCACAAAACCACTCAAATTTCGATGCTGGGCTCATTGAAGTCCGTATTTCAGCAAGATAAGCACTTCAGAATGCCAAAATCCCAACCACACCAAACGACTCAAATTTTGATGCTGGTTTCACTGAAATGCTTCTTTCAGTCAGATAAGCACTTCAGAAGGCCAAAATCTCAACTTCACCAAAACACCCAACTTTCGATGCTGGGTTGACTGAAGTGCTTATTTCAGAGAGATAACCACTTCAGAATGCCAAAATCCCAACTTCACCAAACGACGCAACTTTTGATGCTGGTTTCACTGAATTGCTCATTCCAGTGTGATAAGCACATCAGAAGTCCAATATCTCATCTTCACTAAACCACCCTACTTTTGATCCTGGATTTACCCAAATGCTTATTTCAGTGAGATAAGGACTTCAGAAGACCAAAATCTAAACTTCAGCAAACCACTCAAATTTCGATGTGGTTTCAATGAAGTGCTTACTTCTGTGAGATAAGCTCTTCAGAAGGCCAAAATCCCAACTTCACAAAACAACACAACTTTCGATACTGCTTTCACTGAAGAGCTTATTTCAGTGAGATAAGCACTTCAGAAGGCAAAAATCCCAACCTCACCAAACGACTCAACTTTTGATGCTGGTTTCACTGAAATGCTTCTTTCAGTCAGATAAGCACTTCAGAAGGCCAAAAACTCAACTTCACCAAACCACTCAACTTTCGATGCTGGATTTACCCAAATGCTTATTTTAGTGAGATAAGCACTTCAGAAGACCAAAATCTGAACTTCACTGCACGACTCAACTTTTGATGTTGGATTTACCCAAATGATTATTTCAGTGAGATACGCACTTCAGAAGACCAAAATTTCAACTTCACCAAACCACTCAACTTTCGATGCTGGATTTACCCAAATGCTTATTTCAGTGAGATAAACACTTCAGAAGGCCAAAATTTAAACTTCACTGAACGACTCAACTTTTGATGCTGGATTTACCCAAATGCTTATTTCAGTGAGACAAGCACTTCAGAAAGCCAAAATCTAAACTTCACCAAACCACTCAAATTTCGATGTTGTTTTCAATGAAGTGTACACTTCTGTGAGATAAGCCTTTCAGAAGGCCAAAATCCCAACCTCACCAAACGACTCAACTTTTGATGCTGGTTTCACTAAAATGTTCCTTTCAGTCAGATAAGCACTTCAGAAGACCAAAATCTAAACCTCACCAAACCACTCAAATTTCGATGTTGTTTTCAATGAAGTGGTTATCTCTATGAGATAAGCTCCTCAGAAGGCCAAAATGCCAACCTCAGCATACGACTCAACTTTTGATGCTGGTTTCACTGAAATGTTTCTTTCAGTGAAATAAGCACTTCAGAAGACCAAAATCTGAAATTCACAAAACCACTCAACTTTCGACGCTGGGTTCGCTGAAGTGCTTGTTTCAGCGAGATAAGCACTTTATGAGGACAAAATCTCAACCTCTCCAAACGACTCAACTTTTGATGCTGGTTTCACTGAATTGCTCATTTCAGTGTGATAAGCACATCAGCACATCAATATCTCAACTTCAGCAAACCATTCAAATTTCGATGTTGGTTTCAATGAAGTGCTTATGTCTGGGAGATGAAGCTCTTCAGAAAGACAAATTTCCAACCTCACCAAACGACTCAACTTTTGATGCTGGTTTCACTGAAATGTTTCTTTCATTGAAAGAAGGACTTCAGAAGACAAAAATCTGAAATTTACCAAACCACCCTACTTTTGATCCTGGATTTACCAAATGCTTATTTCAGTGAGATAAGCACTTCAGAAGACCAAAATCTAAACTTCAGCAAACCACTCAAATTTCGATGTTGTTTTCAATGAAGTGCTTACCTCTGTGAGATAAGCTCTTCAGAAGGCCAAAATCCCAACTTCACAAAACAACACAACTTTCGATGCTGCTTTCACTGAAGAGCTTATTTCAGTGAGATAAGCACTTCAGAAGGCAAAAATCCCAACCTCACCAAACGACTCAACTTTTGATGCTGGATTCATTGAAATCCTTATTTCAGTCAGATAAGCAGTTCAGAAGGACAAAATCTCAACTTCAACAAACCAATCAACTTTCGATGCTGTGTTCACTGAAGTGCTTATTTCAGTCAGATAAGCACTTCAGAAGGCCAAAATCTCAGCTTCACCAAACCACTCAACTTTCGATGCTGGATTTACCCAAATGCTGATTTCAGTGAGATAAGCACGTCAGAAGACCAAAATCTCAACTTCAGGAAACCACTCAAATTTCGATGTTGTTTTCAATGAAGTGCTTATAACCACTCAACTTTTGATGCTGGTTTCACTGAATTGCTTATTTCAGTGAGATAAGCACTTCAGAATGCCAAAATCCCAACTTCACAAAACCACTCAACTTTCGATGTTGGGCTCACTGAAGTGCTTATTTCAGCGAGATAAGCTCTTCAGAAGGCCAAAATCCCAACCTCACCAAACGACTCAACTTTTGATGCTGGTTTCACTGAATTGCTTATTTCGGCGAGATAAGCACTTCAGAAGGCCAAAATCTCAACTTCACAAAACCACTCAAATTTCGATGCTGGTTTCACTGAATTGCTTATTTCGGCGAGATAAGCACTTCAGAAGGCCAAAATCTCAACTTCACAAAACCACTCAAATTTCGATGCTGGTTTCACTGAATTGCTTATTTCGGCGAGATAAGCACTTCAGAAGGCCAAAATCTCAACTTCACAAAACCACTCAAATTTCGATGCTGGGCTCATTGAAGTCCGTATTTCAGCAAGATAAGCACTTCAGAATGCCAAAATCCCAACCACACCAAACGACTCAAATTTTGATGCTGGTTTCACTGAAATGCTTCTTTCAGTCAGATAAGCACTTCAGAAGGCCAAAATCTCAACTTCACCAAAACACCCAACTTTCGATGCTGGGTTGACTGAAGTGCTTATTTCAGAGAGATAACCACTTCAGAATGCCAAAATCCCAACTTCACCAAACGACGCAACTTTTGATGCTGGTTTCACTGAATTGCTCATTCCAGTGTTTATCACATCAGATAAGCACATCAGAAGTCCAATATCTCATCTTCACTAAACCACCCTACTTTTGATCCTGGATTTACCCAAATGCTTATTTCAGTGAGATAAGGACTTCAGAAGACCAAAATCTAAACTTCAGCAAACCACTCAAATTTCGATGTGGTTTCAATGAAGTGCTTACTTCTGTGAGATAAGCTCTTCAGAAGGCCAAAATCCCAACTTCACAAAACAACACAACTTTCGATACTGCTTTCACTGAAGAGCTTATTTCAGTGAGATAAGCACTTCAGAAGGCAAAAATCCCAACCTCACCAAACGACTCAACTTTTGATGCTGGTTTCACTGAAATGCTTCTTTCAGTCAGATAAGCACTTCAGAAGGCCAAAAACTCAACTTCACCAAACCACTCAACTTTCGATGCTGGATTTACCCAAATGCTTATTTTAGTGAGATAAGCACTTCAGAAGACCAAAATCTGAACTTCACTGCACGACTCAACTTTTGATGTTGGATTTACCCAAATGATTATTTCAGTGAGATACGCACTTCAGAAGACCAAAATTTCAACTTCACCAAACCACTCAACTTTCGATGCTGGATTTACCCAAATGCTTATTTCAGTGAGATAAGCACTTCAGAAGGCCAAAATTTAAACTTCACTGAACGACTCAACTTTTGATGCTGGATTTACCCAAATGCTTATTTCAGTGAGACAAGCACTTCAGAAAGCCAAAATCTAAACTTCACCAAACCACTCAAATTTCGATGTTGTTTTCAATGAAGTGTACACTTCTGTGAGATAAGCCTTTCAGAAGGCCAAAATCCCAACCTCACCAAACGACTCAACTTTTGATGCTGGTTTCACTAAAATGTTCCTTTCAGTCAGATAAGCACTTCAGAAGACCAAAATCTAAACCTCACCAAACCACTCAAATTTCGATGTTGTTTTCAATGAAGTGGTTATCTCTATGAGATAAGCTCCTCAGAAGGCCAAAATGCCAACCTCAGCATACGACTCAACTTTTGATGCTGGTTTCACTGAAATGTTTCTTTCAGTGAAATAAGCACTTCAGAAGACCAAAATCTGAAATTCACAAAACCACTCAACTTTCGACGCTGGGTTCGCTGAAGTGCTTGTTTCAGCGAGATAAGCACTTTATGAGGACAAAATCTCAACCTCTCCAAACGACTCAACTTTTGATGCTGGTTTCACTGAATTGCTCATTTCAGTGTGATAAGCACATCAGCACATCAATATCTCAACTTCAGCAAACCATTCAAATTTCGATGTTGGTTTCAATGAAGTGCTTATGTCTGGGAGATGAAGCTCTTCAGAAAGACAAATTTCCAACCTCACCAAACGACTCAACTTTTGATGCTGGTTTCACTGAAATGTTTCTTTCATTGAAAGAAGGACTTCAGAAGACAAAAATCTGAAATTTACCAAACCACCCTACTTTTGATCCTGGATTTACCAAATGCTTATTTCAGTGAGATAAGCACTTCAGAAGACCAAAATCTAAACTTCAGCAAACCACTCAAATTTCGATGTTGTTTTCAATGAAGTGCTTACCTCTGTGAGATAAGCTCTTCAGAAGGCCAAAATCCCAACTTCACAAAACAACACAACTTTCGATGCTGCTTTCACTGAAGAGCTTATTTCAGTGAGATAAGCACTTCAGAAGGCAAAAATCCCAACCTCACCAAACGACTCAACTTTTGATGCTGGATTCATTGAAATCCTTATTTCAGTCAGATAAGCAGTTCAGAAGGACAAAATCTCAACTTCAACAAACCAATCAACTTTCGATGCTGTGTTCACTGAAGTGCTTATTTCAGTCAGATAAGCACTTCAGAAGGCCAAAATCTCAGCTTCACCAAACCACTCAACTTTCGATGCTGGATTTACCCAAATGCTGATTTCAGTGAGATAAGCACGTCAGAAGACCAAAATCTCAACTTCAGGAAACCACTCAAATTTCGATGTTGTTTTCAATGAAGTGCTTATAACCACTCAACTTTTGATGCTGGTTTCACTGAATTGCTTATTTCAGTGAGATAAGCACTTCAGAATGCCAAAATCCCAACTTCACAAAACCACTCAACTTTCGATGTTGGGCTCACTGAAGTGCTTATTTCAGCGAGATAAGCTCTTCAGAAGGCCAAAATCCCAACCTCACCAAACGACTCAACTTTTGATGCTGGTTTCACTGAATTGCTTATTTCGGCGAGATAAGCACTTCAGAAGGCCAAAATCTCAACTTCACAAAACCACTCAAATTTCGATGTTGTTTTCAATGAAGTGCTTACCTCTGTGAGATAAGCTCTTCAGAAGGCCAAAATCCCAACTTCACAAAACAACACAACTTTCGATGCTGCTTTCACTGAAGAGCTTATTTCAGTGAGATAAGCACTTCAGAAGGCAAAAATCCCAACCTCACCAAACGACTCAACTTTTGATGCTGGATTCATTGAAATCCTTATTTCAGTCAGATAAGCAGTTCAGAAGGACAAAATCTCAACTTCAACAAACCAATCAACTTTCGATGCTGTGTTCACTGAAGTGCTTATTTCAGTCAGATAAGCACTTCAGAAGGCCAAAATCTCAGCTTCACCAAACCACTCAACTTTCGATGCTGGATTTACCCAAATGCTGATTTCAGTGAGATAAGCACGTCAGAAGACCAAAATCTCAACTTCAGGAAACCACTCAAATTTCGATGTTGTTTTCAATGAAGTGCTTATAACCACTCAACTTTTGATGCTGGTTTCACTGAATTGCTTATTTCAGTGAGATAAGCACTTCAGAATGCCAAAATCCCAACTTCACAAAACCACTCAACTTTCGATGTTGGGCTCACTGAAGTGCTTATTTCAGCGAGATAAGCTCTTCAGAAGGCCAAAATCCCAACCTCACCAAACGACTCAACTTTTGATGCTGGTTTCACTGAATTGCTTATTTCGGCGAGATAAGCACTTCAGAAGGCCAAAATCTCAACTTCACAAAACCACTCAAATTTCGATGCTGGTTTCACTGAATTGCTTATTTCGGCGAGATAAGCACTTCAGAAGGCCAAAATCTCAACTTCACAAAACCACTCAAATTTCGATGCTGGTTTCACTGAATTGCTTATTTCGGCGAGATAAGCACTTCAGAAGGCCAAAATCTCAACTTCACAAAACCACTCAAATTTCGATGCTGGGCTCATTGAAGTCCGTATTTCAGCAAGATAAGCACTTCAGAATGCCAAAATCCCAACCACACCAAACGACTCAAATTTTGATGCTGGTTTCACTGAAATGCTTCTTTCAGTCAGATAAGCACTTCAGAAGGCCAAAATCTCAACTTCACCAAAACACCCAACTTTCGATGCTGGGTTGACTGAAGTGCTTATTTCAGAGAGATAACCACTTCAGAATGCCAAAATCCCAACTTCACCAAACGACGCAACTTTTGATGCTGGTTTCACTGAATTGCTCATTCCAGTGTGATAAGCACATCAGAAGTCCAATATCTCATCTTCACTAAACCACCCTACTTTTGATCCTGGATTTACCCAAATGCTTATTTCAGTGAGATAAGGACTTCAGAAGACCAAAATCTAAACTTCAGCAAACCACTCAAATTTCGATGTGGTTTCAATGAAGTGCTTACTTCTGTGAGATAAGCTCTTCAGAAGGCCAAAATCCCAACTTCACAAAACAACACAACTTTCGATACTGCTTTCACTGAAGAGCTTATTTCAGTGAGATAAGCACTTCAGAAGGCAAAAATCCCAACCTCACCAAACGACTCAACTTTTGATGCTGGTTTCACTGAAATGCTTCTTTCAGTCAGATAAGCACTTCAGAAGGCCAAAAACTCAACTTCACCAAACCACTCAACTTTCGATGCTGGATTTACCCAAATGCTTATTTTAGTGAGATAAGCACTTCAGAAGACCAAAATCTGAACTTCACTGCACGACTCAACTTTTGATGTTGGATTTACCCAAATGATTATTTCAGTGAGATACGCACTTCAGAAGACCAAAATTTCAACTTCACCAAACCACTCAACTTTCGATGCTGGATTTACCCAAATGCTTATTTCAGTGAGATAAGCACTTCAGAAGGCCAAAATTTAAACTTCACTGAACGACTCAACTTTTGATGCTGGATTTACCCAAATGCTTATTTCAGTGAGACAAGCACTTCAGAAAGCCAAAATCTAAACTTCACCAAACCACTCAAATTTCGATGTTGTTTTCAATGAAGTGTACACTTCTGTGAGATAAGCCTTTCAGAAGGCCAAAATCCCAACCTCACCAAACGACTCAACTTTTGATGCTGGTTTCACTAAAATGTTCCTTTCAGTCAGATAAGCACTTCAGAAGACCAAAATCTAAACCTCACCAAACCACTCAAATTTCGATGTTGTTTTCAATGAAGTGGTTATCTCTATGAGATAAGCTCCTCAGAAGGCCAAAATGCCAACCTCAGCATACGACTCAACTTTTGATGCTGGTTTCACTGAAATGTTTCTTTCAGTGAAATAAGCACTTCAGAAGACCAAAATCTGAAATTCACAAAACCACTCAACTTTCGACGCTGGGTTCGCTGAAGTGCTTGTTTCAGCGAGATAAGCACTTTATGAGGACAAAATCTCAACCTCTCCAAACGACTCAACTTTTGATGCTGGTTTCACTGAATTGCTCATTTCAGTGTGATAAGCACATCAGCACATCAATATCTCAACTTCAGCAAACCATTCAAATTTCGATGTTGGTTTCAATGAAGTGCTTATGTCTGGGAGATGAAGCTCTTCAGAAAGACAAATTTCCAACCTCACCAAACGACTCAACTTTTGATGCTGGTTTCACTGAAATGTTTCTTTCATTGAAAGAAGGACTTCAGAAGACAAAAATCTGAAATTTACCAAACCACCCTACTTTTGATCCTGGATTTACCAAATGCTTATTTCAGTGAGATAAGCACTTCAGAAGACCAAAATCTAAACTTCAGCAAACCACTCAAATTTCGATGTTGTTTTCAATGAAGTGCTTACCTCTGTGAGATAAGCTCTTCAGAAGGCCAAAATCCCAACTTCACAAAACAACACAACTTTCGATGCTGCTTTCACTGAAGAGCTTATTTCAGTGAGATAAGCACTTCAGAAGGCAAAAATCCCAACCTCACCAAACGACTCAACTTTTGATGCTGGATTCATTGAAATCCTTATTTCAGTCAGATAAGCAGTTCAGAAGGACAAAATCTCAACTTCAACAAACCAATCAACTTTCGATGCTGTGTTCACTGAAGTGCTTATTTCAGTCAGATAAGCACTTCAGAAGGCCAAAATCTCAGCTTCACCAAACCACTCAACTTTCGATGCTGGATTTACCCAAATGCTGATTTCAGTGAGATAAGCACGTCAGAAGACCAAAATCTCAACTTCAGGAAACCACTCAAATTTCGATGTTGTTTTCAATGAAGTGCTTATAACCACTCAACTTTTGATGCTGGTTTCACTGAATTGCTTATTTCAGTGAGATAAGCACTTCAGAATGCCAAAATCCCAACTTCACAAAACCACTCAACTTTCGATGTTGGGCTCACTGAAGTGCTTATTTCAGCGAGATAAGCTCTTCAGAAGGCCAAAATCCCAACCTCACCAAACGACTCAACTTTTGATGCTGGTTTCACTGAATTGCTTATTTCGGCGAGATAAGCACTTCAGAAGGCCAAAATCTCAACTTCACAAAACCACTCAAATTTCGATGCTGGTTTCACTGAATTGCTTATTTCGGCGAGATAAGCACTTCAGAAGGCCAAAATCTCAACTTCACAAAACCACTCAAATTTCGATGCTGGTTTCACTGAATTGCTTATTTCGGCGAGATAAGCACTTCAGAAGGCCAAAATCTCAACTTCACAAAACCACTCAAATTTCGATGCTGGGCTCATTGAAGTCCGTATTTCAGCAAGATAAGCACTTCAGAATGCCAAAATCCCAACCACACCAAACGACTCAAATTTTGATGCTGGTTTCACTGAAATGCTTCTTTCAGTCAGATAAGCACTTCAGAAGGCCAAAATCTCAACTTCACCAAAACACCCAACTTTCGATGCTGGGTTGACTGAAGTGCTTATTTCAGAGAGATAACCACTTCAGAATGCCAAAATCCCAACTTCACCAAACGACGCAACTTTTGATGCTGGTTTCACTGAATTGCTCATTCCAGTGTGATAAGCACATCAGAAGTCCAATATCTCATCTTCACTAAACCACCCTACTTTTGATCCTGGATTTACCCAAATGCTTATTTCAGTGAGATAAGGACTTCAGAAGACCAAAATCTAAACTTCAGCAAACCACTCAAATTTCGATGTGGTTTCAATGAAGTGCTTACTTCTGTGAGATAAGCTCTTCAGAAGGCCAAAATCCCAACTTCACAAAACAACACAACTTTCGATACTGCTTTCACTGAAGAGCTTATTTCAGTGAGATAAGCACTTCAGAAGGCAAAAATCCCAACCTCACCAAACGACTCAACTTTTGATGCTGGTTTCACTGAAATGCTTCTTTCAGTCAGATAAGCACTTCAGAAGGCCAAAAACTCAACTTCACCAAACCACTCAACTTTCGATGCTGGATTTACCCAAATGCTTATTTTAGTGAGATAAGCACTTCAGAAGACCAAAATCTGAACTTCACTGCACGACTCAACTTTTGATGTTGGATTTACCCAAATGATTATTTCAGTGAGATACGCACTTCAGAAGACCAAAATTTCAACTTCACCAAACCACTCAACTTTCGATGCTGGATTTACCCAAATGCTTATTTCAGTGAGATAAGCACTTCAGAAGGCCAAAATTTAAACTTCACTGAACGACTCAACTTTTGATGCTGGATTTACCCAAATGCTTATTTCAGTGAGACAAGCACTTCAGAAAGCCAAAATCTAAACTTCACCAAACCACTCAAATTTCGATGTTGTTTTCAATGAAGTGTACACTTCTGTGAGATAAGCCTTTCAGAAGGCCAAAATCCCAACCTCACCAAACGACTCAACTTTTGATGCTGGTTTCACTAAAATGTTCCTTTCAGTCAGATAAGCACTTCAGAAGACCAAAATCTAAACCTCACCAAACCACTCAAATTTCGATGTTGTTTTCAATGAAGTGGTTATCTCTATGAGATAAGCTCCTCAGAAGGCCAAAATGCCAACCTCAGCATACGACTCAACTTTTGATGCTGGTTTCACTGAAATGTTTCTTTCAGTGAAATAAGCACTTCAGAAGACCAAAATCTGAACTTCACCAAACCACTCAACTTTCGACGCTGGGTTCGCTGAAGTGCTTGTTTCAGCGAGATAAGCACTTTATGAGGACAAAATCTCAACCTCTCCAAACGACTCAACTTTTGATGCTGGTTTCACTGAATTGCTCATTTCAGTGTGATAAGCACATCAGCACATCAATATCTCAACTTCAGCAAACCATTCAAATTTCGATGTTGGTTTCAATGAAGTGCTTATGTCTGGGAGATGAAGCTCTTCAGAAAGACAAATTTCCAACCTCACCAAACGACTCAACTTTTGATGCTGGTTTCACTGAAATGTTTCTTTCATTGAAAGAAGGACTTCAGAAGACAAAAATCTGAAATTTACCAAACCACCCTACTTTTGATCCTGGATTTACCAAATGCTTATTTCAGTGAGATAAGCACTTCAGAAGACCAAAATCTAAACTTCAGCAAACCACTCAAATTTCGATGTTGTTTTCAATGAAGTGCTTACCTCTGTGAGATAAGCTCTTCAGAAGGCCAAAATCCCAACTTCACAAAACAACACAACTTTCGATGCTGCTTTCACTGAAGAGCTTATTTCAGTGAGATAAGCACTTCAGAAGGCAAAAATCCCAACCTCACCAAACGACTCAACTTTTGATGCTGGATTCATTGAAATCCTTATTTCAGTCAGATAAGCAGTTCAGAAGGACAAAATCTCAACTTCAACAAACCAATCAACTTTCGATGCTGTGTTCACTGAAGTGCTTATTTCAGTCAGATAAGCACTTCAGAAGGCCAAAATCTCAGCTTCACCAAACCACTCAACTTTCGATGCTGGATTTACCCAAATGCTGATTTCAGTGAGATAAGCACGTCAGAAGACCAAAATCTCAACTTCAGGAAACCACTCAAATTTCGATGTTGTTTTCAATGAAGTGCTTATAACCACTCAACTTTTGATGCTGGTTTCACTGAATTGCTTATTTCAGTGAGATAAGCACTTCAGAATGCCAAAATCCCAACTTCACAAAACCACTCAACTTTCGATGTTGGGCTCACTGAAGTGCTTATTTCAGCGAGATAAGCTCTTCAGAAGGCCAAAATCCCAACCTCACCAAACGACTCAACTTTTGATGCTGGTTTCACTGAATTGCTTATTTCGGCGAGATAAGCACTTCAGAAGGCCAAAATCTCAACTTCACAAAACCACTCAAATTTCGATGTTGTTTTCAATGAAGTGCTTACCTCTGTGAGATAAGCTCTTCAGAAGGCCAAAATCCCAACTTCACAAAACAACACAACTTTCGATGCTGCTTTCACTGAAGAGCTTATTTCAGTGAGATAAGCACTTCAGAAGGCAAAAATCCCAACCTCACCAAACGACTCAACTTTTGATGCTGGATTCATTGAAATCCTTATTTCAGTCAGATAAGCAGTTCAGAAGGACAAAATCTCAACTTCAACAAACCAATCAACTTTCGATGCTGTGTTCACTGAAGTGCTTATTTCAGTCAGATAAGCACTTCAGAAGGCCAAAATCTCAGCTTCACCAAACCACTCAACTTTCGATGCTGGATTTACCCAAATGCTGATTTCAGTGAGATAAGCACGTCAGAAGACCAAAATCTCAACTTCAGGAAACCACTCAAATTTCGATGTTGTTTTCAATGAAGTGCTTATAACCACTCAACTTTTGATGCTGGTTTCACTGAATTGCTTATTTCAGTGAGATAAGCACTTCAGAATGCCAAAATCCCAACTTCACAAAACCACTCAACTTTCGATGTTGGGCTCACTGAAGTGCTTATTTCAGCGAGATAAGCTCTTCAGAAGGCCAAAATCCCAACCTCACCAAACGACTCAACTTTTGATGCTGGTTTCACTGAATTGCTTATTTCGGCGAGATAAGCACTTCAGAAGGCCAAAATCTCAACTTCACAAAACCACTCAAATTTCGATGCTGGTTTCACTGAATTGCTTATTTCGGCGAGATAAGCACTTCAGAAGGCCAAAATCTCAACTTCACAAAACCACTCAAATTTCGATGCTGGTTTCACTGAATTGCTTATTTCGGCGAGATAAGCACTTCAGAAGGCCAAAATCTCAACTTCACAAAACCACTCAAATTTCGATGCTGGGCTCATTGAAGTCCGTATTTCAGCAAGATAAGCACTTCAGAATGCCAAAATCCCAACCACACCAAACGACTCAAATTTTGATGCTGGTTTCACTGAAATGCTTCTTTCAGTCAGATAAGCACTTCAGAAGGCCAAAATCTCAACTTCACCAAAACACCCAACTTTCGATGCTGGGTTGACTGAAGTGCTTATTTCAGAGAGATAACCACTTCAGAATGCCAAAATCCCAACTTCACCAAACGACGCAACTTTTGATGCTGGTTTCACTGAATTGCTCATTCCAGTGTGATAAGCACATCAGAAGTCCAATATCTCATCTTCACTAAACCACCCTACTTTTGATCCTGGATTTACCCAAATGCTTATTTCAGTGAGATAAGGACTTCAGAAGACCAAAATCTAAACTTCAGCAAACCACTCAAATTTCGATGTGGTTTCAATGAAGTGCTTACTTCTGTGAGATAAGCTCTTCAGAAGGCCAAAATCCCAACTTCACAAAACAACACAACTTTCGATACTGCTTTCACTGAAGAGCTTATTTCAGTGAGATAAGCACTTCAGAAGGCAAAAATCCCAACCTCACCAAACGACTCAACTTTTGATGCTGGTTTCACTGAAATGCTTCTTTCAGTCAGATAAGCACTTCAGAAGGCCAAAAACTCAACTTCACCAAACCACTCAACTTTCGATGCTGGATTTACCCAAATGCTTATTTTAGTGAGATAAGCACTTCAGAAGACCAAAATCTGAACTTCACTGCACGACTCAACTTTTGATGTTGGATTTACCCAAATGATTATTTCAGTGAGATACGCACTTCAGAAGACCAAAATTTCAACTTCACCAAACCACTCAACTTTCGATGCTGGATTTACCCAAATGCTTATTTCAGTGAGATAAGCACTTCAGAAGGCCAAAATTTAAACTTCACTGAACGACTCAACTTTTGATGCTGGATTTACCCAAATGCTTATTTCAGTGAGACAAGCACTTCAGAAAGCCAAAATCTAAACTTCACCAAACCACTCAAATTTCGATGTTGTTTTCAATGAAGTGTACACTTCTGTGAGATAAGCCTTTCAGAAGGCCAAAATCCCAACCTCACCAAACGACTCAACTTTTGATGCTGGTTTCACTAAAATGTTCCTTTCAGTCAGATAAGCACTTCAGAAGACCAAAATCTAAACCTCACCAAACCACTCAAATTTCGATGTTGTTTTCAATGAAGTGGTTATCTCTATGAGATAAGCTCCTCAGAAGGCCAAAATGCCAACCTCAGCATACGACTCAACTTTTGATGCTGGTTTCACTGAAATGTTTCTTTCAGTGAAATAAGCACTTCAGAAGACCAAAATCTGAAATTCACAAAACCACTCAACTTTCGACGCTGGGTTCGCTGAAGTGCTTGTTTCAGCGAGATAAGCACTTTATGAGGACAAAATCTCAACCTCTCCAAACGACTCAACTTTTGATGCTGGTTTCACTGAATTGCTCATTTCAGTGTGATAAGCACATCAGCACATCAATATCTCAACTTCAGCAAACCATTCAAATTTCGATGTTGGTTTCAATGAAGTGCTTATGTCTGGGAGATGAAGCTCTTCAGAAAGACAAATTTCCAACCTCACCAAACGACTCAACTTTTGATGCTGGTTTCACTGAAATGTTTCTTTCATTGAAAGAAGGACTTCAGAAGACAAAAATCTGAAATTTACCAAACCACCCTACTTTTGATCCTGGATTTACCAAATGCTTATTTCAGTGAGATAAGCACTTCAGAAGACCAAAATCTAAACTTCAGCAAACCACTCAAATTTCGATGTTGTTTTCAATGAAGTGCTTACCTCTGTGAGATAAGCTCTTCAGAAGGCCAAAATCCCAACTTCACAAAACAACACAACTTTCGATGCTGCTTTCACTGAAGAGCTTATTTCAGTGAGATAAGCACTTCAGAAGGCAAAAATCCCAACCTCACCAAACGACTCAACTTTTGATGCTGGATTCATTGAAATCCTTATTTCAGTCAGATAAGCAGTTCAGAAGGACAAAATCTCAACTTCAACAAACCAATCAACTTTCGATGCTGTGTTCACTGAAGTGCTTATTTCAGTCAGATAAGCACTTCAGAAGGCCAAAATCTCAGCTTCACCAAACCACTCAACTTTCGATGCTGGATTTACCCAAATGCTGATTTCAGTGAGATAAGCACGTCAGAAGACCAAAATCTCAACTTCAGGAAACCACTCAAATTTCGATGTTGTTTTCAATGAAGTGCTTATAACCACTCAACTTTTGATGCTGGTTTCACTGAATTGCTTATTTCAGTGAGATAAGCACTTCAGAATGCCAAAATCCCAACTTCACAAAACCACTCAACTTTCGATGTTGGGCTCACTGAAGTGCTTATTTCAGCGAGATAAGCTCTTCAGAAGGCCAAAATCCCAACCTCACCAAACGACTCAACTTTTGATGCTGGTTTCACTGAATTGCTTATTTCGGCGAGATAAGCACTTCAGAAGGCCAAAATCTCAACTTCACAAAACCACTCAAATTTCGATGCTGGTTTCACTGAATTGCTTATTTCGGCGAGATAAGCACTTCAGAAGGCCAAAATCTCAACTTCACAAAACCACTCAAATTTCGATGCTGGTTTCACTGAATTGCTTATTTCGGCGAGATAAGCACTTCAGAAGGCCAAAATCTCAACTTCACAAAACCACTCAAATTTCGATGCTGGGCTCATTGAAGTCCGTATTTCAGCAAGATAAGCACTTCAGAATGCCAAAATCCCAACCACACCAAACGACTCAAATTTTGATGCTGGTTTCACTGAAATGCTTCTTTCAGTCAGATAAGCACTTCAGAAGGCCAAAATCTCAACTTCACCAAAACACCCAACTTTCGATGCTGGGTTGACTGAAGTGCTTATTTCAGAGAGATAACCACTTCAGAATGCCAAAATCCCAACTTCACCAAACGACGCAACTTTTGATGCTGGTTTCACTGAATTGCTCATTCCAGTGTGATAAGCACATCAGAAGTCCAATATCTCATCTTCACTAAACCACCCTACTTTTGATCCTGGATTTACCCAAATGCTTATTTCAGTGAGATAAGGACTTCAGAAGACCAAAATCTAAACTTCAGCAAACCACTCAAATTTCGATGTGGTTTCAATGAAGTGCTTACTTCTGTGAGATAAGCTCTTCAGAAGGCCAAAATCCCAACTTCACAAAACAACACAACTTTCGATACTGCTTTCACTGAAGAGCTTATTTCAGTGAGATAAGCACTTCAGAAGGCAAAAATCCCAACCTCACCAAACGACTCAACTTTTGATGCTGGTTTCACTGAAATGCTTCTTTCAGTCAGATAAGCACTTCAGAAGGCCAAAAACTCAACTTCACCAAACCACTCAACTTTCGATGCTGGATTTACCCAAATGCTTATTTTAGTGAGATAAGCACTTCAGAAGACCAAAATCTGAACTTCACTGCACGACTCAACTTTTGATGTTGGATTTACCCAAATGATTATTTCAGTGAGATACGCACTTCAGAAGACCAAAATTTCAACTTCACCAAACCACTCAACTTTCGATGCTGGATTTACCCAAATGCTTATTTCAGTGAGATAAGCACTTCAGAAGGCCAAAATTTAAACTTCACTGAACGACTCAACTTTTGATGCTGGATTTACCCAAATGCTTATTTCAGTGAGACAAGCACTTCAGAAAGCCAAAATCTAAACTTCACCAAACCACTCAAATTTCGATGTTGTTTTCAATGAAGTGTACACTTCTGTGAGATAAGCCTTTCAGAAGGCCAAAATCCCAACCTCACCAAACGACTCAACTTTTGATGCTGGTTTCACTAAAATGTTCCTTTCAGTCAGATAAGCACTTCAGAAGACCAAAATCTAAACCTCACCAAACCACTCAAATTTCGATGTTGTTTTCAATGAAGTGGTTATCTCTATGAGATAAGCTCCTCAGAAGGCCAAAATGCCAACCTCAGCATACGACTCAACTTTTGATGCTGGTTTCACTGAAATGTTTCTTTCAGTGAAATAAGCACTTCAGAAGACCAAAATCTAAACTTCACCAAACCACTCAACTTTCGACGCTGGGTTCGCTGAAGTGCTTGTTTCAGCGAGATAAGCACTTTATGAGGACAAAATCTCAACCTCTCCAAACGACTCAACTTTTGATGCTGGTTTCACTGAATTGCTCATTTCAGTGTGATAAGCACATCAGCACATCAATATCTCAACTTCAGCAAACCATTCAAATTTCGATGTTGGTTTCAATGAAGTGCTTATGTCTGGGAGATGAAGCTCTTCAGAAAGACAAATTTCCAACCTCACCAAACGACTCAACTTTTGATGCTGGTTTCACTGAAATGTTTCTTTCATTGAAAGAAGGACTTCAGAAGACAAAAATCTGAAATTTACCAAACCACCCTACTTTTGATCCTGGATTTACCAAATGCTTATTTCAGTGAGATAAGCACTTCAGAAGACCAAAATCTAAACTTCAGCAAACCACTCAAATTTCGATGTTGTTTTCAATGAAGTGCTTACCTCTGTGAGATAAGCTCTTCAGAAGGCCAAAATCCCAACTTCACAAAACAACACAACTTTCGATGCTGCTTTCACTGAAGAGCTTATTTCAGTGAGATAAGCACTTCAGAAGGCAAAAATCCCAACCTCACCAAACGACTCAACTTTTGATGCTGGATTCATTGAAATCCTTATTTCAGTCAGATAAGCAGTTCAGAAGGACAAAATCTCAACTTCAACAAACCAATCAACTTTCGATGCTGTGTTCACTGAAGTGCTTATTTCAGTCAGATAAGCACTTCAGAAGGCCAAAATCTCAGCTTCACCAAACCACTCAACTTTCGATGCTGGATTTACCCAAATGCTGATTTCAGTGAGATAAGCACGTCAGAAGACCAAAATCTCAACTTCAGGAAACCACTCAAATTTCGATGTTGTTTTCAATGAAGTGCTTATAACCACTCAACTTTTGATGCTGGTTTCACTGAATTGCTTATTTCAGTGAGATAAGCACTTCAGAATGCCAAAATCCCAACTTCACAAAACCACTCAACTTTCGATGTTGGGCTCACTGAAGTGCTTATTTCAGCGAGATAAGCTCTTCAGAAGGCCAAAATCCCAACCTCACCAAACGACTCAACTTTTGATGCTGGTTTCACTGAATTGCTTATTTCGGCGAGATAAGCACTTCAGAAGGCCAAAATCTCAACTTCACAAAACCACTCAAATTTCGATGTTGTTTTCAATGAAGTGCTTACCTCTGTGAGATAAGCTCTTCAGAAGGCCAAAATCCCAACTTCACAAAACAACACAACTTTCGATGCTGCTTTCACTGAAGAGCTTATTTCAGTGAGATAAGCACTTCAGAAGGCAAAAATCCCAACCTCACCAAACGACTCAACTTTTGATGCTGGATTCATTGAAATCCTTATTTCAGTCAGATAAGCAGTTCAGAAGGACAAAATCTCAACTTCAACAAACCAATCAACTTTCGATGCTGTGTTCACTGAAGTGCTTATTTCAGTCAGATAAGCACTTCAGAAGGCCAAAATCTCAGCTTCACCAAACCACTCAACTTTCGATGCTGGATTTACCCAAATGCTGATTTCAGTGAGATAAGCACGTCAGAAGACCAAAATCTCAACTTCAGGAAACCACTCAAATTTCGATGTTGTTTTCAATGAAGTGCTTATAACCACTCAACTTTTGATGCTGGTTTCACTGAATTGCTTATTTCAGTGAGATAAGCACTTCAGAATGCCAAAATCCCAACTTCACAAAACCACTCAACTTTCGATGTTGGGCTCACTGAAGTGCTTATTTCAGCGAGATAAGCTCTTCAGAAGGCCAAAATCCCAACCTCACCAAACGACTCAACTTTTGATGCTGGTTTCACTGAATTGCTTATTTCGGCGAGATAAGCACTTCAGAAGGCCAAAATCTCAACTTCACAAAACCACTCAAATTTCGATGCTGGTTTCACTGAATTGCTTATTTCGGCGAGATAAGCACTTCAGAAGGCCAAAATCTCAACTTCACAAAACCACTCAAATTTCGATGCTGGTTTCACTGAATTGCTTATTTCGGCGAGATAAGCACTTCAGAAGGCCAAAATCTCAACTTCACAAAACCACTCAAATTTCGATGCTGGGCTCATTGAAGTCCGTATTTCAGCAAGATAAGCACTTCAGAATGCCAAAATCCCAACCACACCAAACGACTCAAATTTTGATGCTGGTTTCACTGAAATGCTTCTTTCAGTCAGATAAGCACTTCAGAAGGCCAAAATCTCAACTTCACCAAAACACCCAACTTTCGATGCTGGGTTGACTGAAGTGCTTATTTCAGAGAGATAACCACTTCAGAATGCCAAAATCCCAACTTCACCAAACGACGCAACTTTTGATGCTGGTTTCACTGAATTGCTCATTCCAGTGTGATAAGCACATCAGAAGTCCAATATCTCATCTTCACTAAACCACCCTACTTTTGATCCTGGATTTACCCAAATGCTTATTTCAGTGAGATAAGGACTTCAGAAGACCAAAATCTAAACTTCAGCAAACCACTCAAATTTCGATGTGGTTTCAATGAAGTGCTTACTTCTGTGAGATAAGCTCTTCAGAAGGCCAAAATCCCAACTTCACAAAACAACACAACTTTCGATACTGCTTTCACTGAAGAGCTTATTTCAGTGAGATAAGCACTTCAGAAGGCAAAAATCCCAACCTCACCAAACGACTCAACTTTTGATGCTGGTTTCACTGAATTGCTCATTTCAGTGTGATAAGCACATCAGCACATCAATATCTCAACTTCAGCAAACCATTCAAATTTCGATGTTGGTTTCAATGAAGTGCTTATGTCTGGGAGATGAAGCTCTTCAGAAAGACAAATTTCCAACCTCACCAAACGACTCAACTTTTGATGCTGGTTTCACTGAAATGTTTCTTTCATTGAAAGAAGGACTTCAGAAGACAAAAATCTGAAATTTACCAAACCACCCTACTTTTGATCCTGGATTTACCAAATGCTTATTTCAGTGAGATAAGCACTTCAGAAGACCAAAATCTAAACTTCAGCAAACCACTCAAATTTCGATGTTGTTTTCAATGAAGTGCTTACCTCTGTGAGATAAGCTCTTCAGAAGGCCAAAATCCCAACTTCACAAAACAACACAACTTTCGATGCTGCTTTCACTGAAGAGCTTATTTCAGTGAGATAAGCACTTCAGAAGGCAAAAATCCCAACCTCACCAAACGACTCAACTTTTGATGCTGGATTCATTGAAATCCTTATTTCAGTCAGATAAGCAGTTCAGAAGGACAAAATCTCAACTTCAACAAACCAATCAACTTTCGATGCTGTGTTCACTGAAGTGCTTATTTCAGTCAGATAAGCACTTCAGAAGGCCAAAATCTCAGCTTCACCAAACCACTCAACTTTCGATGCTGGATTTACCCAAATGCTGATTTCAGTGAGATAAGCACGTCAGAAGACCAAAATCTCAACTTCAGGAAACCACTCAAATTTCGATGTTGTTTTCAATGAAGTGCTTATAACCACTCAACTTTTGATGCTGGTTTCACTGAATTGCTTATTTCAGTGAGATAAGCACTTCAGAATGCCAAAATCCCAACTTCACAAAACCACTCAACTTTCGATGTTGGGCTCACTGAAGTGCTTATTTCAGCGAGATAAGCTCTTCAGAAGGCCAAAATCCCAACCTCACCAAACGACTCAACTTTTGATGCTGGTTTCACTGAATTGCTTATTTCGGCGAGATAAGCACTTCAGAAGGCCAAAATCTCAACTTCACAAAACCACTCAAATTTCGATGCTGGTTTCACTGAATTGCTTATTTCGGCGAGATAAGCACTTCAGAAGGCCAAAATCTCAACTTCACAAAACCACTCAAATTTCGATGCTGGTTTCACTGAATTGCTTATTTCGGCGAGATAAGCACTTCAGAAGGCCAAAATCTCAACTTCACAAAACCACTCAAATTTCGATGCTGGGCTCATTGAAGTCCGTATTTCAGCAAGATAAGCACTTCAGAATGCCAAAATCCCAACCACACCAAACGACTCAAATTTTGATGCTGGTTTCACTGAAATGCTTCTTTCAGTCAGATAAGCACTTCAGAAGGCCAAAATCTCAACTTCACCAAAACACCCAACTTTCGATGCTGGGTTGACTGAAGTGCTTATTTCAGAGAGATAACCACTTCAGAATGCCAAAATCCCAACTTCACCAAACGACGCAACTTTTGATGCTGGTTTCACTGAATTGCTCATTCCAGTGTGATAAGCACATCAGAAGTCCAATATCTCATCTTCACTAAACCACCCTACTTTTGATCCTGGATTTACCCAAATGCTTATTTCAGTGAGATAAGGACTTCAGAAGACCAAAATCTAAACTTCAGCAAACCACTCAAATTTCGATGTGGTTTCAATGAAGTGCTTACTTCTGTGAGATAAGCTCTTCAGAAGGCCAAAATCCCAACTTCACAAAACAACACAACTTTCGATACTGCTTTCACTGAAGAGCTTATTTCAGTGAGATAAGCACTTCAGAAGGCAAAAATCCCAACCTCACCAAACGACTCAACTTTTGATGCTGGTTTCACTGAAATGCTTCTTTCAGTCAGATAAGCACTTCAGAAGGCCAAAAACTCAACTTCACCAAACCACTCAACTTTCGATGCTGGATTTACCCAAATGCTTATTTTAGTGAGATAAGCACTTCAGAAGACCAAAATCTGAACTTCACTGCACGACTCAACTTTTGATGTTGGATTTACCCAAATGATTATTTCAGTGAGATACGCACTTCAGAAGACCAAAATTTCAACTTCACCAAACCACTCAACTTTCGATGCTGGATTTACCCAAATGCTTATTTCAGTGAGATAAGCACTTCAGAAGGCCAAAATTTAAACTTCACTGAACGACTCAACTTTTGATGCTGGATTTACCCAAATGCTTATTTCAGTGAGACAAGCACTTCAGAAAGCCAAAATCTAAACTTCACCAAACCACTCAAATTTCGATGTTGTTTTCAATGAAGTGTACACTTCTGTGAGATAAGCCTTTCAGAAGGCCAAAATCCCAACCTCACCAAACGACTCAACTTTTGATGCTGGTTTCACTAAAATGTTCCTTTCAGTCAGATAAGCACTTCAGAAGACCAAAATCTAAACCTCACCAAACCACTCAAATTTCGATGTTGTTTTCAATGAAGTGGTTATCTCTATGAGATAAGCTCCTCAGAAGGCCAAAATGCCAACCTCAGCATACGACTCAACTTTTGATGCTGGTTTCACTGAAATGTTTCTTTCAGTGAAATAAGCACTTCAGAAGACCAAAATCTAAACTTCACCAAACCACTCAACTTTCGACGCTGGGTTCGCTGAAGTGCTTGTTTCAGCGAGATAAGCACTTTATGAGGACAAAATCTCAACCTCTCCAAACGACTCAACTTTTGATGCTGGTTTCACTGAATTGCTCATTTCAGTGTGATAAGCACATCAGCACATCAATATCTCAACTTCAGCAAACCATTCAAATTTCGATGTTGGTTTCAATGAAGTGCTTATGTCTGGGAGATGAAGCTCTTCAGAAAGACAAATTTCCAACCTCACCAAACGACTCAACTTTTGATGCTGGTTTCACTGAAATGTTTCTTTCATTGAAAGAAGGACTTCAGAAGACAAAAATCTGAAATTTACCAAACCACCCTACTTTTGATCCTGGATTTACCAAATGCTTATTTCAGTGAGATAAGCACTTCAGAAGACCAAAATCTAAACTTCAGCAAACCACTCAAATTTCGATGTTGTTTTCAATGAAGTGCTTACCTCTGTGAGATAAGCTCTTCAGAAGGCCAAAATCCCAACTTCACAAAACAACACAACTTTCGATGCTGCTTTCACTGAAGAGCTTATTTCAGTGAGATAAGCACTTCAGAAGGCAAAAATCCCAACCTCACCAAACGACTCAACTTTTGATGCTGGATTCATTGAAATCCTTATTTCAGTCAGATAAGCAGTTCAGAAGGACAAAATCTCAACTTCAACAAACCAATCAACTTTCGATGCTGTGTTCACTGAAGTGCTTATTTCAGTCAGATAAGCACTTCAGAAGGCCAAAATCTCAGCTTCACCAAACCACTCAACTTTCGATGCTGGATTTACCCAAATGCTGATTTCAGTGAGATAAGCACGTCAGAAGACCAAAATCTCAACTTCAGGAAACCACTCAAATTTCGATGTTGTTTTCAATGAAGTGCTTATAACCACTCAACTTTTGATGCTGGTTTCACTGAATTGCTTATTTCAGTGAGATAAGCACTTCAGAATGCCAAAATCCCAACTTCACAAAACCACTCAACTTTCGATGTTGGGCTCACTGAAGTGCTTATTTCAGCGAGATAAGCTCTTCAGAAGGCCAAAATCCCAACCTCACCAAACGACTCAACTTTTGATGCTGGTTTCACTGAATTGCTTATTTCGGCGAGATAAGCACTTCAGAAGGCCAAAATCTCAACTTCACAAAACCACTCAAATTTCGATGTTGTTTTCAATGAAGTGCTTACCTCTGTGAGATAAGCTCTTCAGAAGGCCAAAATCCCAACTTCACAAAACAACACAACTTTCGATGCTGCTTTCACTGAAGAGCTTATTTCAGTGAGATAAGCACTTCAGAAGGCAAAAATCCCAACCTCACCAAACGACTCAACTTTTGATGCTGGATTCATTGAAATCCTTATTTCAGTCAGATAAGCAGTTCAGAAGGACAAAATCTCAACTTCAACAAACCAATCAACTTTCGATGCTGTGTTCACTGAAGTGCTTATTTCAGTCAGATAAGCACTTCAGAAGGCCAAAATCTCAGCTTCACCAAACCACTCAACTTTCGATGCTGGATTTACCCAAATGCTGATTTCAGTGAGATAAGCACGTCAGAAGACCAAAATCTCAACTTCAGGAAACCACTCAAATTTCGATGTTGTTTTCAATGAAGTGCTTATAACCACTCAACTTTTGATGCTGGTTTCACTGAATTGCTTATTTCAGTGAGATAAGCACTTCAGAATGCCAAAATCCCAACTTCACAAAACCACTCAACTTTCGATGTTGGGCTCACTGAAGTGCTTATTTCAGCGAGATAAGCTCTTCAGAAGGCCAAAATCCCAACCTCACCAAACGACTCAACTTTTGATGCTGGTTTCACTGAATTGCTTATTTCGGCGAGATAAGCACTTCAGAAGGCCAAAATCTCAACTTCACAAAACCACTCAAATTTCGATGCTGGTTTCACTGAATTGCTTATTTCGGCGAGATAAGCACTTCAGAAGGCCAAAATCTCAACTTCACAAAACCACTCAAATTTCGATGCTGGTTTCACTGAATTGCTTATTTCGGCGAGATAAGCACTTCAGAAGGCCAAAATCTCAACTTCACAAAACCACTCAAATTTCGATGCTGGGCTCATTGAAGTCCGTATTTCAGCAAGATAAGCACTTCAGAATGCCAAAATCCCAACCACACCAAACGACTCAAATTTTGATGCTGGTTTCACTGAAATGCTTCTTTCAGTCAGATAAGCACTTCAGAAGGCCAAAATCTCAACTTCACCAAAACACCCAACTTTCGATGCTGGGTTGACTGAAGTGCTTATTTCAGAGAGATAACCACTTCAGAATGCCAAAATCCCAACTTCACCAAACGACGCAACTTTTGATGCTGGTTTCACTGAATTGCTCATTCCAGTGTGATAAGCACATCAGAAGTCCAATATCTCATCTTCACTAAACCACCCTACTTTTGATCCTGGATTTACCCAAATGCTTATTTCAGTGAGATAAGGACTTCAGAAGACCAAAATCTAAACTTCAGCAAACCACTCAAATTTCGATGTGGTTTCAATGAAGTGCTTACTTCTGTGAGATAAGCTCTTCAGAAGGCCAAAATCCCAACTTCACAAAACAACACAACTTTCGATACTGCTTTCACTGAAGAGCTTATTTCAGTGAGATAAGCACTTCAGAAGGCAAAAATCCCAACCTCACCAAACGACTCAACTTTTGATGCTGGTTTCACTGAAATGCTTCTTTCAGTCAGATAAGCACTTCAGAAGGCCAAAAACTCAACTTCACCAAACCACTCAACTTTCGATGCTGGATTTACCCAAATGCTTATTTTAGTGAGATAAGCACTTCAGAAGACCAAAATCTGAACTTCACTGCACGACTCAACTTTTGATGTTGGATTTACCCAAATGATTATTTCAGTGAGATACGCACTTCAGAAGACCAAAATTTCAACTTCACCAAACCACTCAACTTTCGATGCTGGATTTACCCAAATGCTTATTTCAGTGAGATAAGCACTTCAGAAGGCCAAAATTTAAACTTCACTGAACGACTCAACTTTTGATGCTGGATTTACCCAAATGCTTATTTCAGTGAGACAAGCACTTCAGAAAGCCAAAATCTAAACTTCACCAAACCACTCAAATTTCGATGTTGTTTTCAATGAAGTGTACACTTCTGTGAGATAAGCCTTTCAGAAGGCCAAAATCCCAACCTCACCAAACGACTCAACTTTTGATGCTGGTTTCACTAAAATGTTCCTTTCAGTCAGATAAGCACTTCAGAAGACCAAAATCTAAACCTCACCAAACCACTCAAATTTCGATGTTGTTTTCAATGAAGTGGTTATCTCTATGAGATAAGCTCCTCAGAAGGCCAAAATGCCAACCTCAGCATACGACTCAACTTTTGATGCTGGTTTCACTGAAATGTTTCTTTCAGTGAAATAAGCACTTCAGAAGACCAAAATCTAAACTTCACCAAACCACTCAACTTTCGACGCTGGGTTCGCTGAAGTGCTTGTTTCAGCGAGATAAGCACTTTATGAGGACAAAATCTCAACCTCTCCAAACGACTCAACTTTTGATGCTGGTTTCACTGAATTGCTCATTTCAGTGTGATAAGCACATCAGCACATCAATATCTCAACTTCAGCAAACCATTCAAATTTCGATGTTGGTTTCAATGAAGTGCTTATGTCTGGGAGATGAAGCTCTTCAGAAAGACAAATTTCCAACCTCACCAAACGACTCAACTTTTGATGCTGGTTTCACTGAAATGTTTCTTTCATTGAAAGAAGGACTTCAGAAGACAAAAATCTGAAATTTACCAAACCACCCTACTTTTGATCCTGGATTTACCAAATGCTTATTTCAGTGAGATAAGCACTTCAGAAGACCAAAATCTAAACTTCAGCAAACCACTCAAATTTCGATGTTGTTTTCAATGAAGTGCTTACCTCTGTGAGATAAGCTCTTCAGAAGGCCAAAATCCCAACTTCACAAAACAACACAACTTTCGATGCTGCTTTCACTGAAGAGCTTATTTCAGTGAGATAAGCACTTCAGAAGGCAAAAATCCCAACCTCACCAAACGACTCAACTTTTGATGCTGGATTCATTGAAATCCTTATTTCAGTCAGATAAGCAGTTCAGAAGGACAAAATCTCAACTTCAACAAACCAATCAACTTTCGATGCTGTGTTCACTGAAGTGCTTATTTCAGTCAGATAAGCACTTCAGAAGGCCAAAATCTCAGCTTCACCAAACCACTCAACTTTCGATGCTGGATTTACCCAAATGCTGATTTCAGTGAGATAAGCACGTCAGAAGACCAAAATCTCAACTTCAGGAAACCACTCAAATTTCGATGTTGTTTTCAATGAAGTGCTTATAACCACTCAACTTTTGATGCTGGTTTCACTGAATTGCTTATTTCAGTGAGATAAGCACTTCAGAATGCCAAAATCCCAACTTCACAAAACCACTCAACTTTCGATGTTGGGCTCACTGAAGTGCTTATTTCAGCGAGATAAGCTCTTCAGAAGGCCAAAATCCCAACCTCACCAAACGACTCAACTTTTGATGCTGGTTTCACTGAATTGCTTATTTCGGCGAGATAAGCACTTCAGAAGGCCAAAATCTCAACTTCACAAAACCACTCAAATTTCGATGCTGGTTTCACTGAATTGCTTATTTCGGCGAGATAAGCACTTCAGAAGGCCAAAATCTCAACTTCACAAAACCACTCAAATTTCGATGCTGGTTTCACTGAATTGCTTATTTCGGCGAGATAAGCACTTCAGAAGGCCAAAATCTCAACTTCACAAAACCACTCAAATTTCGATGCTGGGCTCATTGAAGTCCGTATTTCAGCAAGATAAGCACTTCAGAATGCCAAAATCCCAACCACACCAAACGACTCAAATTTTGATGCTGGTTTCACTGAAATGCTTCTTTCAGTCAGATAAGCACTTCAGAAGGCCAAAATCTCAACTTCACCAAAACACCCAACTTTCGATGCTGGGTTGACTGAAGTGCTTATTTCAGAGAGATAACCACTTCAGAATGCCAAAATCCCAACTTCACCAAACGACGCAACTTTTGATGCTGGTTTCACTGAATTGCTCATTCCAGTGTGATAAGCACATCAGAAGTCCAATATCTCATCTTCACTAAACCACCCTACTTTTGATCCTGGATTTACCCAAATGCTTATTTCAGTGAGATAAGGACTTCAGAAGACCAAAATCTAAACTTCAGCAAACCACTCAAATTTCGATGTGGTTTCAATGAAGTGCTTACTTCTGTGAGATAAGCTCTTCAGAAGGCCAAAATCCCAACTTCACAAAACAACACAACTTTCGATACTGCTTTCACTGAAGAGCTTATTTCAGTGAGATAAGCACTTCAGAAGGCAAAAATCCCAACCTCACCAAACGACTCAACTTTTGATGCTGGTTTCACTGAAATGCTTCTTTCAGTCAGATAAGCACTTCAGAAGGCCAAAAACTCAACTTCACCAAACCACTCAACTTTCGATGCTGGATTTACCCAAATGCTTATTTTAGTGAGATAAGCACTTCAGAAGACCAAAATCTGAACTTCACTGCACGACTCAACTTTTGATGTTGGATTTACCCAAATGATTATTTCAGTGAGATACGCACTTCAGAAGACCAAAATTTCAACTTCACCAAACCACTCAACTTTCGATGCTGGATTTACCCAAATGCTTATTTCAGTGAGATAAGCACTTCAGAAGGCCAAAATTTAAACTTCACTGAACGACTCAACTTTTGATGCTGGATTTACCCAAATGCTTATTTCAGTGAGACAAGCACTTCAGAAAGCCAAAATCTAAACTTCACCAAACCACTCAAATTTCGATGTTGTTTTCAATGAAGTGTACACTTCTGTGAGATAAGCCTTTCAGAAGGCCAAAATCCCAACCTCACCAAACGACTCAACTTTTGATGCTGGTTTCACTAAAATGTTCCTTTCAGTCAGATAAGCACTTCAGAAGACCAAAATCTAAACCTCACCAAACCACTCAAATTTCGATGTTGTTTTCAATGAAGTGGTTATCTCTATGAGATAAGCTCCTCAGAAGGCCAAAATGCCAACCTCAGCATACGACTCAACTTTTGATGCTGGTTTCACTGAAATGTTTCTTTCAGTGAAATAAGCACTTCAGAAGACCAAAATCTGAAATTCACAAAACCACTCAACTTTCGACGCTGGGTTCGCTGAAGTGCTTGTTTCAGCGAGATAAGCACTTTATGAGGACAAAATCTCAACCTCTCCAAACGACTCAACTTTTGATGCTGGTTTCACTGAATTGCTCATTTCAGTGTGATAAGCACATCAGCACATCAATATCTCAACTTCAGCAAACCATTCAAATTTCGATGTTGGTTTCAATGAAGTGCTTATGTCTGGGAGATGAAGCTCTTCAGAAAGACAAATTTCCAACCTCACCAAACGACTCAACTTTTGATGCTGGTTTCACTGAAATGTTTCTTTCATTGAAAGAAGGACTTCAGAAGACAAAAATCTGAAATTTACCAAACCACCCTACTTTTGATCCTGGATTTACCAAATGCTTATTTCAGTGAGATAAGCACTTCAGAAGACCAAAATCTAAACTTCAGCAAACCACTCAAATTTCGATGTTGTTTTCAATGAAGTGCTTACCTCTGTGAGATAAGCTCTTCAGAAGGCCAAAATCCCAACTTCACAAAACAACACAACTTTCGATGCTGCTTTCACTGAAGAGCTTATTTCAGTGAGATAAGCACTTCAGAAGGCAAAAATCCCAACCTCACCAAACGACTCAACTTTTGATGCTGGATTCATTGAAATCCTTATTTCAGTCAGATAAGCAGTTCAGAAGGACAAAATCTCAACTTCAACAAACCAATCAACTTTCGATGCTGTGTTCACTGAAGTGCTTATTTCAGTCAGATAAGCACTTCAGAAGGCCAAAATCTCAGCTTCACCAAACCACTCAACTTTCGATGCTGGATTTACCCAAATGCTGATTTCAGTGAGATAAGCACGTCAGAAGACCAAAATCTCAACTTCAGGAAACCACTCAAATTTCGATGTTGTTTTCAATGAAGTGCTTATAACCACTCAACTTTTGATGCTGGTTTCACTGAATTGCTTATTTCAGTGAGATAAGCACTTCAGAATGCCAAAATCCCAACTTCACAAAACCACTCAACTTTCGATGTTGGGCTCACTGAAGTGCTTATTTCAGCGAGATAAGCTCTTCAGAAGGCCAAAATCCCAACCTCACCAAACGACTCAACTTTTGATGCTGGTTTCACTGAATTGCTTATTTCGGCGAGATAAGCACTTCAGAAGGCCAAAATCTCAACTTCACAAAACCACTCAAATTTCGATGTTGTTTTCAATGAAGTGCTTACCTCTGTGAGATAAGCTCTTCAGAAGGCCAAAATCCCAACTTCACAAAACAACACAACTTTCGATGCTGCTTTCACTGAAGAGCTTATTTCAGTGAGATAAGCACTTCAGAAGGCAAAAATCCCAACCTCACCAAACGACTCAACTTTTGATGCTGGATTCATTGAAATCCTTATTTCAGTCAGATAAGCAGTTCAGAAGGACAAAATCTCAACTTCAACAAACCAATCAACTTTCGATGCTGTGTTCACTGAAGTGCTTATTTCAGTCAGATAAGCACTTCAGAAGGCCAAAATCTCAGCTTCACCAAACCACTCAACTTTCGATGCTGGATTTACCCAAATGCTGATTTCAGTGAGATAAGCACGTCAGAAGACCAAAATCTCAACTTCAGGAAACCACTCAAATTTCGATGTTGTTTTCAATGAAGTGCTTATAACCACTCAACTTTTGATGCTGGTTTCACTGAATTGCTTATTTCAGTGAGATAAGCACTTCAGAATGCCAAAATCCCAACTTCACAAAACCACTCAACTTTCGATGTTGGGCTCACTGAAGTGCTTATTTCAGCGAGATAAGCTCTTCAGAAGGCCAAAATCCCAACCTCACCAAACGACTCAACTTTTGATGCTGGTTTCACTGAATTGCTTATTTCGGCGAGATAAGCACTTCAGAAGGCCAAAATCTCAACTTCACAAAACCACTCAAATTTCGATGCTGGTTTCACTGAATTGCTTATTTCGGCGAGATAAGCACTTCAGAAGGCCAAAATCTCAACTTCACAAAACCACTCAAATTTCGATGCTGGTTTCACTGAATTGCTTATTTCGGCGAGATAAGCACTTCAGAAGGCCAAAATCTCAACTTCACAAAACCACTCAAATTTCGATGCTGGGCTCATTGAAGTCCGTATTTCAGCAAGATAAGCACTTCAGAATGCCAAAATCCCAACCACACCAAACGACTCAAATTTTGATGCTGGTTTCACTGAAATGCTTCTTTCAGTCAGATAAGCACTTCAGAAGGCCAAAATCTCAACTTCACCAAAACACCCAACTTTCGATGCTGGGTTGACTGAAGTGCTTATTTCAGAGAGATAACCACTTCAGAATGCCAAAATCCCAACTTCACCAAACGACGCAACTTTTGATGCTGGTTTCACTGAATTGCTCATTCCAGTGTGATAAGCACATCAGAAGTCCAATATCTCATCTTCACTAAACCACCCTACTTTTGATCCTGGATTTACCCAAATGCTTATTTCAGTGAGATAAGGACTTCAGAAGACCAAAATCTAAACTTCAGCAAACCACTCAAATTTCGATGTGGTTTCAATGAAGTGCTTACTTCTGTGAGATAAGCTCTTCAGAAGGCCAAAATCCCAACTTCACAAAACAACACAACTTTCGATACTGCTTTCACTGAAGAGCTTATTTCAGTGAGATAAGCACTTCAGAAGGCAAAAATCCCAACCTCACCAAACGACTCAACTTTTGATGCTGGTTTCACTGAAATGCTTCTTTCAGTCAGATAAGCACTTCAGAAGGCCAAAAACTCAACTTCACCAAACCACTCAACTTTCGATGCTGGATTTACCCAAATGCTTATTTTAGTGAGATAAGCACTTCAGAAGACCAAAATCTGAACTTCACTGCACGACTCAACTTTTGATGTTGGATTTACCCAAATGATTATTTCAGTGAGATACGCACTTCAGAAGACCAAAATTTCAACTTCACCAAACCACTCAACTTTCGATGCTGGATTTACCCAAATGCTTATTTCAGTGAGATAAGCACTTCAGAAGGCCAAAATTTAAACTTCACTGAACGACTCAACTTTTGATGCTGGATTTACCCAAATGCTTATTTCAGTGAGACAAGCACTTCAGAAAGCCAAAATCTAAACTTCACCAAACCACTCAAATTTCGATGTTGTTTTCAATGAAGTGTACACTTCTGTGAGATAAGCCTTTCAGAAGGCCAAAATCCCAACCTCACCAAACGACTCAACTTTTGATGCTGGTTTCACTAAAATGTTCCTTTCAGTCAGATAAGCACTTCAGAAGACCAAAATCTAAACCTCACCAAACCACTCAAATTTCGATGTTGTTTTCAATGAAGTGGTTATCTCTATGAGATAAGCTCCTCAGAAGGCCAAAATGCCAACCTCAGCATACGACTCAACTTTTGATGCTGGTTTCACTGAAATGTTTCTTTCAGTGAAATAAGCACTTCAGAAGACCAAAATCTGAAATTCACAAAACCACTCAACTTTCGACGCTGGGTTCGCTGAAGTGCTTGTTTCAGCGAGATAAGCACTTTATGAGGACAAAATCTCAACCTCTCCAAACGACTCAACTTTTGATGCTGGTTTCACTGAATTGCTCATTTCAGTGTGATAAGCACATCAGCACATCAATATCTCAACTTCAGCAAACCATTCAAATTTCGATGTTGGTTTCAATGAAGTGCTTATGTCTGGGAGATGAAGCTCTTCAGAAAGACAAATTTCCAACCTCACCAAACGACTCAACTTTTGATGCTGGTTTCACTGAAATGTTTCTTTCATTGAAAGAAGGACTTCAGAAGACAAAAATCTGAAATTTACCAAACCACCCTACTTTTGATCCTGGATTTACCAAATGCTTATTTCAGTGAGATAAGCACTTCAGAAGACCAAAATCTAAACTTCAGCAAACCACTCAAATTTCGATGTTGTTTTCAATGAAGTGCTTACCTCTGTGAGATAAGCTCTTCAGAAGGCCAAAATCCCAACTTCACAAAACAACACAACTTTCGATGCTGCTTTCACTGAAGAGCTTATTTCAGTGAGATAAGCACTTCAGAAGGCAAAAATCCCAACCTCACCAAACGACTCAACTTTTGATGCTGGATTCATTGAAATCCTTATTTCAGTCAGATAAGCAGTTCAGAAGGACAAAATCTCAACTTCAACAAACCAATCAACTTTCGATGCTGTGTTCACTGAAGTGCTTATTTCAGTCAGATAAGCACTTCAGAAGGCCAAAATCTCAGCTTCACCAAACCACTCAACTTTCGATGCTGGATTTACCCAAATGCTGATTTCAGTGAGATAAGCACGTCAGAAGACCAAAATCTCAACTTCAGGAAACCACTCAAATTTCGATGTTGTTTTCAATGAAGTGCTTATAACCACTCAACTTTTGATGCTGGTTTCACTGAATTGCTTATTTCAGTGAGATAAGCACTTCAGAATGCCAAAATCCCAACTTCACAAAACCACTCAACTTTCGATGTTGGGCTCACTGAAGTGCTTATTTCAGCGAGATAAGCTCTTCAGAAGGCCAAAATCCCAACCTCACCAAACGACTCAACTTTTGATGCTGGTTTCACTGAATTGCTTATTTCGGCGAGATAAGCACTTCAGAAGGCCAAAATCTCAACTTCACAAAACCACTCAAATTTCGATGTTGTTTTCAATGAAGTGCTTACCTCTGTGAGATAAGCTCTTCAGAAGGCCAAAATCCCAACTTCACAAAACAACACAACTTTCGATGCTGCTTTCACTGAAGAGCTTATTTCAGTGAGATAAGCACTTCAGAAGGCAAAAATCCCAACCTCACCAAACGACTCAACTTTTGATGCTGGATTCATTGAAATCCTTATTTCAGTCAGATAAGCAGTTCAGAAGGACAAAATCTCAACTTCAACAAACCAATCAACTTTCGATGCTGTGTTCACTGAAGTGCTTATTTCAGTCAGATAAGCACTTCAGAAGGCCAAAATCTCAGCTTCACCAAACCACTCAACTTTCGATGCTGGATTTACCCAAATGCTGATTTCAGTGAGATAAGCACGTCAGAAGACCAAAATCTCAACTTCAGGAAACCACTCAAATTTCGATGTTGTTTTCAATGAAGTGCTTATAACCACTCAACTTTTGATGCTGGTTTCACTGAATTGCTTATTTCAGTGAGATAAGCACTTCAGAATGCCAAAATCCCAACTTCACAAAACCACTCAACTTTCGATGTTGGGCTCACTGAAGTGCTTATTTCAGCGAGATAAGCTCTTCAGAAGGCCAAAATCCCAACCTCACCAAACGACTCAACTTTTGATGCTGGTTTCACTGAATTGCTTATTTCGGCGAGATAAGCACTTCAGAAGGCCAAAATCTCAACTTCACAAAACCACTCAAATTTCGATGCTGGTTTCACTGAATTGCTTATTTCGGCGAGATAAGCACTTCAGAAGGCCAAAATCTCAACTTCACAAAACCACTCAAATTTCGATGCTGGTTTCACTGAATTGCTTATTTCGGCGAGATAAGCACTTCAGAAGGCCAAAATCTCAACTTCACAAAACCACTCAAATTTCGATGCTGGGCTCATTGAAGTCCGTATTTCAGCAAGATAAGCACTTCAGAATGCCAAAATCCCAACCACACCAAACGACTCAAATTTTGATGCTGGTTTCACTGAAATGCTTCTTTCAGTCAGATAAGCACTTCAGAAGGCCAAAATCTCAACTTCACCAAAACACCCAACTTTCGATGCTGGGTTGACTGAAGTGCTTATTTCAGAGAGATAACCACTTCAGAATGCCAAAATCCCAACTTCACCAAACGACGCAACTTTTGATGCTGGTTTCACTGAATTGCTCATTCCAGTGTGATAAGCACATCAGAAGTCCAATATCTCATCTTCACTAAACCACCCTACTTTTGATCCTGGATTTACCCAAATGCTTATTTCAGTGAGATAAGGACTTCAGAAGACCAAAATCTAAACTTCAGCAAACCACTCAAATTTCGATGTGGTTTCAATGAAGTGCTTACTTCTGTGAGATAAGCTCTTCAGAAGGCCAAAATCCCAACTTCACAAAACAACACAACTTTCGATACTGCTTTCACTGAAGAGCTTATTTCAGTGAGATAAGCACTTCAGAAGGCAAAAATCCCAACCTCACCAAACGACTCAACTTTTGATGCTGGTTTCACTGAAATGCTTCTTTCAGTCAGATAAGCACTTCAGAAGGCCAAAAACTCAACTTCACCAAACCACTCAACTTTCGATGCTGGATTTACCCAAATGCTTATTTTAGTGAGATAAGCACTTCAGAAGACCAAAATCTGAACTTCACTGCACGACTCAACTTTTGATGTTGGATTTACCCAAATGATTATTTCAGTGAGATACGCACTTCAGAAGACCAAAATTTCAACTTCACCAAACCACTCAACTTTCGATGCTGGATTTACCCAAATGCTTATTTCAGTGAGATAAGCACTTCAGAAGGCCAAAATTTAAACTTCACTGAACGACTCAACTTTTGATGCTGGATTTACCCAAATGCTTATTTCAGTGAGACAAGCACTTCAGAAAGCCAAAATCTAAACTTCACCAAACCACTCAAATTTCGATGTTGTTTTCAATGAAGTGTACACTTCTGTGAGATAAGCCTTTCAGAAGGCCAAAATCCCAACCTCACCAAACGACTCAACTTTTGATGCTGGTTTCACTAAAATGTTCCTTTCAGTCAGATAAGCACTTCAGAAGACCAAAATCTAAACCTCACCAAACCACTCAAATTTCGATGTTGTTTTCAATGAAGTGGTTATCTCTATGAGATAAGCTCCTCAGAAGGCCAAAATGCCAACCTCAGCATACGACTCAACTTTTGATGCTGGTTTCACTGAAATGTTTCTTTCAGTGAAATAAGCACTTCAGAAGACCAAAATCTGAAATTCACAAAACCACTCAACTTTCGACGCTGGGTTCGCTGAAGTGCTTGTTTCAGCGAGATAAGCACTTTATGAGGACAAAATCTCAACCTCTCCAAACGACTCAACTTTTGATGCTGGTTTCACTGAATTGCTCATTTCAGTGTGATAAGCACATCAGCACATCAATATCTCAACTTCAGCAAACCATTCAAATTTCGATGTTGGTTTCAATGAAGTGCTTATGTCTGGGAGATGAAGCTCTTCAGAAAGACAAATTTCCAACCTCACCAAACGACTCAACTTTTGATGCTGGTTTCACTGAAATGTTTCTTTCATTGAAAGAAGGACTTCAGAAGACAAAAATCTGAAATTTACCAAACCACCCTACTTTTGATCCTGGATTTACCAAATGCTTATTTCAGTGAGATAAGCACTTCAGAAGACCAAAATCTAAACTTCAGCAAACCACTCAAATTTCGATGTTGTTTTCAATGAAGTGCTTACCTCTGTGAGATAAGCTCTTCAGAAGGCCAAAATCCCAACTTCACAAAACAACACAACTTTCGATGCTGCTTTCACTGAAGAGCTTATTTCAGTGAGATAAGCACTTCAGAAGGCAAAAATCCCAACCTCACCAAACGACTCAACTTTTGATGCTGGATTCATTGAAATCCTTATTTCAGTCAGATAAGCAGTTCAGAAGGACAAAATCTCAACTTCAACAAACCAATCAACTTTCGATGCTGTGTTCACTGAAGTGCTTATTTCAGTCAGATAAGCACTTCAGAAGGCCAAAATCTCAGCTTCACCAAACCACTCAACTTTCGATGCTGGATTTACCCAAATGCTGATTTCAGTGAGATAAGCACGTCAGAAGACCAAAATCTCAACTTCAGGAAACCACTCAAATTTCGATGTTGTTTTCAATGAAGTGCTTATAACCACTCAACTTTTGATGCTGGTTTCACTGAATTGCTTATTTCAGTGAGATAAGCACTTCAGAATGCCAAAATCCCAACTTCACAAAACCACTCAACTTTCGATGTTGGGCTCACTGAAGTGCTTATTTCAGCGAGATAAGCTCTTCAGAAGGCCAAAATCCCAACCTCACCAAACGACTCAACTTTTGATGCTGGTTTCACTGAATTGCTTATTTCGGCGAGATAAGCACTTCAGAAGGCCAAAATCTCAACTTCACAAAACCACTCAAATTTCGATGCTGGTTTCACTGAATTGCTTATTTCGGCGAGATAAGCACTTCAGAAGGCCAAAATCTCAACTTCACAAAACCACTCAAATTTCGATGCTGGTTTCACTGAATTGCTTATTTCGGCGAGATAAGCACTTCAGAAGGCCAAAATCTCAACTTCACAAAACCACTCAAATTTCGATGCTGGGCTCATTGAAGTCCGTATTTCAGCAAGATAAGCACTTCAGAATGCCAAAATCCCAACCACACCAAACGACTCAAATTTTGATGCTGGTTTCACTGAAATGCTTCTTTCAGTCAGATAAGCACTTCAGAAGGCCAAAATCTCAACTTCACCAAAACACCCAACTTTCGATGCTGGGTTGACTGAAGTGCTTATTTCAGAGAGATAACCACTTCAGAATGCCAAAATCCCAACTTCACCAAACGACGCAACTTTTGATGCTGGTTTCACTGAATTGCTCATTCCAGTGTGATAAGCACATCAGAAGTCCAATATCTCATCTTCACTAAACCACCCTACTTTTGATCCTGGATTTACCCAAATGCTTATTTCAGTGAGATAAGGACTTCAGAAGACCAAAATCTAAACTTCAGCAAACCACTCAAATTTCGATGTGGTTTCAATGAAGTGCTTACTTCTGTGAGATAAGCTCTTCAGAAGGCCAAAATCCCAACTTCACAAAACAACACAACTTTCGATACTGCTTTCACTGAAGAGCTTATTTCAGTGAGATAAGCACTTCAGAAGGCAAAAATCCCAACCTCACCAAACGACTCAACTTTTGATGCTGGTTTCACTGAAATGCTTCTTTCAGTCAGATAAGCACTTCAGAAGGCCAAAAACTCAACTTCACCAAACCACTCAACTTTCGATGCTGGATTTACCCAAATGCTTATTTTAGTGAGATAAGCACTTCAGAAGACCAAAATCTGAACTTCACTGCACGACTCAACTTTTGATGTTGGATTTACCCAAATGATTATTTCAGTGAGATACGCACTTCAGAAGACCAAAATTTCAACTTCACCAAACCACTCAACTTTCGATGCTGGATTTACCCAAATGCTTATTTCAGTGAGATAAGCACTTCAGAAGGCCAAAATTTAAACTTCACTGAACGACTCAACTTTTGATGCTGGATTTACCCAAATGCTTATTTCAGTGAGACAAGCACTTCAGAAAGCCAAAATCTAAACTTCACCAAACCACTCAAATTTCGATGTTGTTTTCAATGAAGTGTACACTTCTGTGAGATAAGCCTTTCAGAAGGCCAAAATCCCAACCTCACCAAACGACTCAACTTTTGATGCTGGTTTCACTAAAATGTTCCTTTCAGTCAGATAAGCACTTCAGAAGACCAAAATCTAAACCTCACCAAACCACTCAAATTTCGATGTTGTTTTCAATGAAGTGGTTATCTCTATGAGATAAGCTCCTCAGAAGGCCAAAATGCCAACCTCAGCATACGACTCAACTTTTGATGCTGGTTTCACTGAAATGTTTCTTTCAGTGAAATAAGCACTTCAGAAGACCAAAATCTGAAATTCACAAAACCACTCAACTTTCGACGCTGGGTTCGCTGAAGTGCTTGTTTCAGCGAGATAAGCACTTTATGAGGACAAAATCTCAACCTCTCCAAACGACTCAACTTTTGATGCTGGTTTCACTGAATTGCTCATTTCAGTGTGATAAGCACATCAGCACATCAATATCTCAACTTCAGCAAACCATTCAAATTTCGATGTTGGTTTCAATGAAGTGCTTATGTCTGGGAGATGAAGCTCTTCAGAAAGACAAATTTCCAACCTCACCAAACGACTCAACTTTTGATGCTGGTTTCACTGAAATGTTTCTTTCATTGAAAGAAGGACTTCAGAAGACAAAAATCTGAAATTTACCAAACCACCCTACTTTTGATCCTGGATTTACCAAATGCTTATTTCAGTGAGATAAGCACTTCAGAAGACCAAAATCTAAACTTCAGCAAACCACTCAAATTTCGATGTTGTTTTCAATGAAGTGCTTACCTCTGTGAGATAAGCTCTTCAGAAGGCCAAAATCCCAACTTCACAAAACAACACAACTTTCGATGCTGCTTTCACTGAAGAGCTTATTTCAGTGAGATAAGCACTTCAGAAGGCAAAAATCCCAACCTCACCAAACGACTCAACTTTTGATGCTGGATTCATTGAAATCCTTATTTCAGTCAGATAAGCAGTTCAGAAGGACAAAATCTCAACTTCAACAAACCAATCAACTTTCGATGCTGTGTTCACTGAAGTGCTTATTTCAGTCAGATAAGCACTTCAGAAGGCCAAAATCTCAGCTTCACCAAACCACTCAACTTTCGATGCTGGATTTACCCAAATGCTGATTTCAGTGAGATAAGCACGTCAGAAGACCAAAATCTCAACTTCAGGAAACCACTCAAATTTCGATGTTGTTTTCAATGAAGTGCTTATAACCACTCAACTTTTGATGCTGGTTTCACTGAATTGCTTATTTCAGTGAGATAAGCACTTCAGAATGCCAAAATCCCAACTTCACAAAACCACTCAACTTTCGATGTTGGGCTCACTGAAGTGCTTATTTCAGCGAGATAAGCTCTTCAGAAGGCCAAAATCCCAACCTCACCAAACGACTCAACTTTTGATGCTGGTTTCACTGAATTGCTTATTTCGGCGAGATAAGCACTTCAGAAGGCCAAAATCTCAACTTCACAAAACCACTCAAATTTCGATGCTGGTTTCACTGAATTGCTTATTTCGGCGAGATAAGCACTTCAGAAGGCCAAAATCTCAACTTCACAAAACCACTCAAATTTCGATGCTGGTTTCACTGAATTGCTTATTTCGGCGAGATAAGCACTTCAGAAGGCCAAAATCTCAACTTCACAAAACCACTCAAATTTCGATGCTGGGCTCATTGAAGTCCGTATTTCAGCAAGATAAGCACTTCAGAATGCCAAAATCCCAACCACACCAAACGACTCAAATTTTGATGCTGGTTTCACTGAAATGCTTCTTTCAGTCAGATAAGCACTTCAGAAGGCCAAAATCTCAACTTCACCAAAACACCCAACTTTCGATGCTGGGTTGACTGAAGTGCTTATTTCAGAGAGATAACCACTTCAGAATGCCAAAATCCCAACTTCACCAAACGACGCAACTTTTGATGCTGGTTTCACTGAATTGCTCATTCCAGTGTGATAAGCACATCAGAAGTCCAATATCTCATCTTCACTAAACCACCCTACTTTTGATCCTGGATTTACCCAAATGCTTATTTCAGTGAGATAAGGACTTCAGAAGACCAAAATCTAAACTTCAGCAAACCACTCAAATTTCGATGTGGTTTCAATGAAGTGCTTACTTCTGTGAGATAAGCTCTTCAGAAGGCCAAAATCCCAACTTCACAAAACAACACAACTTTCGATACTGCTTTCACTGAAGAGCTTATTTCAGTGAGATAAGCACTTCAGAAGGCAAAAATCCCAACCTCACCAAACGACTCAACTTTTGATGCTGGTTTCACTGAAATGCTTCTTTCAGTCAGATAAGCACTTCAGAAGGCCAAAAACTCAACTTCACCAAACCACTCAACTTTCGATGCTGGATTTACCCAAATGCTTATTTTAGTGAGATAAGCACTTCAGAAGACCAAAATCTGAACTTCACTGCACGACTCAACTTTTGATGTTGGATTTACCCAAATGATTATTTCAGTGAGATACGCACTTCAGAAGACCAAAATTTCAACTTCACCAAACCACTCAACTTTCGATGCTGGATTTACCCAAATGCTTATTTCAGTGAGATAAGCACTTCAGAAGGCCAAAATTTAAACTTCACTGAACGACTCAACTTTTGATGCTGGATTTACCCAAATGCTTATTTCAGTGAGACAAGCACTTCAGAAAGCCAAAATCTAAACTTCACCAAACCACTCAAATTTCGATGTTGTTTTCAATGAAGTGTACACTTCTGTGAGATAAGCCTTTCAGAAGGCCAAAATCCCAACCTCACCAAACGACTCAACTTTTGATGCTGGTTTCACTAAAATGTTCCTTTCAGTCAGATAAGCACTTCAGAAGACCAAAATCTAAACCTCACCAAACCACTCAAATTTCGATGTTGTTTTCAATGAAGTGGTTATCTCTATGAGATAAGCTCCTCAGAAGGCCAAAATGCCAACCTCAGCATACGACTCAACTTTTGATGCTGGTTTCACTGAAATGTTTCTTTCAGTGAAATAAGCACTTCAGAAGACCAAAATCTGAAATTCACAAAACCACTCAACTTTCGACGCTGGGTTCGCTGAAGTGCTTGTTTCAGCGAGATAAGCACTTTATGAGGACAAAATCTCAACCTCTCCAAACGACTCAACTTTTGATGCTGGTTTCACTGAATTGCTCATTTCAGTGTGATAAGCACATCAGCACATCAATATCTCAACTTCAGCAAACCATTCAAATTTCGATGTTGGTTTCAATGAAGTGCTTATGTCTGGGAGATGAAGCTCTTCAGAAAGACAAATTTCCAACCTCACCAAACGACTCAACTTTTGATGCTGGTTTCACTGAAATGTTTCTTTCATTGAAAGAAGGACTTCAGAAGACAAAAATCTGAAATTTACCAAACCACCCTACTTTTGATCCTGGATTTACCAAATGCTTATTTCAGTGAGATAAGCACTTCAGAAGACCAAAATCTAAACTTCAGCAAACCACTCAAATTTCGATGTTGTTTTCAATGAAGTGCTTACCTCTGTGAGATAAGCTCTTCAGAAGGCCAAAATCCCAACTTCACAAAACAACACAACTTTCGATGCTGCTTTCACTGAAGAGCTTATTTCAGTGAGATAAGCACTTCAGAAGGCAAAAATCCCAACCTCACCAAACGACTCAACTTTTGATGCTGGATTCATTGAAATCCTTATTTCAGTCAGATAAGCAGTTCAGAAGGACAAAATCTCAACTTCAACAAACCAATCAACTTTCGATGCTGTGTTCACTGAAGTGCTTATTTCAGTCAGATAAGCACTTCAGAAGGCCAAAATCTCAGCTTCACCAAACCACTCAACTTTCGATGCTGGATTTACCCAAATGCTGATTTCAGTGAGATAAGCACGTCAGAAGACCAAAATCTCAACTTCAGGAAACCACTCAAATTTCGATGTTGTTTTCAATGAAGTGCTTATAACCACTCAACTTTTGATGCTGGTTTCACTGAATTGCTTATTTCAGTGAGATAAGCACTTCAGAATGCCAAAATCCCAACTTCACAAAACCACTCAACTTTCGATGTTGGGCTCACTGAAGTGCTTATTTCAGCGAGATAAGCTCTTCAGAAGGCCAAAATCCCAACCTCACCAAACGACTCAACTTTTGATGCTGGTTTCACTGAATTGCTTATTTCGGCGAGATAAGCACTTCAGAAGGCCAAAATCTCAACTTCACAAAACCACTCAAATTTCGATGCTGGTTTCACTGAATTGCTTATTTCGGCGAGATAAGCACTTCAGAAGGCCAAAATCTCAACTTCACAAAACCACTCAAATTTCGATGCTGGTTTCACTGAATTGCTTATTTCGGCGAGATAAGCACTTCAGAAGGCCAAAATCTCAACTTCACAAAACCACTCAAATTTCGATGCTGGGCTCATTGAAGTCCGTATTTCAGCAAGATAAGCACTTCAGAATGCCAAAATCCCAACCACACCAAACGACTCAAATTTTGATGCTGGTTTCACTGAAATGCTTCTTTCAGTCAGATAAGCACTTCAGAAGGCCAAAATCTCAACTTCACCAAAACACCCAACTTTCGATGCTGGGTTGACTGAAGTGCTTATTTCAGAGAGATAACCACTTCAGAATGCCAAAATCCCAACTTCACCAAACGACGCAACTTTTGATGCTGGTTTCACTGAATTGCTCATTCCAGTGTGATAAGCACATCAGAAGTCCAATATCTCATCTTCACTAAACCACCCTACTTTTGATCCTGGATTTACCCAAATGCTTATTTCAGTGAGATAAGGACTTCAGAAGACCAAAATCTAAACTTCAGCAAACCACTCAAATTTCGATGTGGTTTCAATGAAGTGCTTACTTCTGTGAGATAAGCTCTTCAGAAGGCCAAAATCCCAACTTCACAAAACAACACAACTTTCGATACTGCTTTCACTGAAGAGCTTATTTCAGTGAGATAAGCACTTCAGAAGGCAAAAATCCCAACCTCACCAAACGACTCAACTTTTGATGCTGGTTTCACTGAAATGCTTCTTTCAGTCAGATAAGCACTTCAGAAGGCCAAAAACTCAACTTCACCAAACCACTCAACTTTCGATGCTGGATTTACCCAAATGCTTATTTTAGTGAGATAAGCACTTCAGAAGACCAAAATCTGAACTTCACTGCACGACTCAACTTTTGATGTTGGATTTACCCAAATGATTATTTCAGTGAGATACGCACTTCAGAAGACCAAAATTTCAACTTCACCAAACCACTCAACTTTCGATGCTGGATTTACCCAAATGCTTATTTCAGTGAGATAAGCACTTCAGAAGGCCAAAATTTAAACTTCACTGAACGACTCAACTTTTGATGCTGGATTTACCCAAATGCTTATTTCAGTGAGACAAGCACTTCAGAAAGCCAAAATCTAAACTTCACCAAACCACTCAAATTTCGATGTTGTTTTCAATGAAGTGTACACTTCTGTGAGATAAGCCTTTCAGAAGGCCAAAATCCCAACCTCACCAAACGACTCAACTTTTGATGCTGGTTTCACTAAAATGTTCCTTTCAGTCAGATAAGCACTTCAGAAGACCAAAATCTAAACCTCACCAAACCACTCAAATTTCGATGTTGTTTTCAATGAAGTGGTTATCTCTATGAGATAAGCTCCTCAGAAGGCCAAAATGCCAACCTCAGCATACGACTCAACTTTTGATGCTGGTTTCACTGAAATGTTTCTTTCAGTGAAATAAGCACTTCAGAAGACCAAAATCTGAACTTCACCAAACCACTCAACTTTCGACGCTGGGTTCGCTGAAGTGCTTGTTTCAGCGAGATAAGCACTTTATGAGGACAAAATCTCAACCTCTCCAAACGACTCAACTTTTGATGCTGGTTTCACTGAATTGCTCATTTCAGTGTGATAAGCACATCAGCACATCAATATCTCAACTTCAGCAAACCATTCAAATTTCGATGTTGGTTTCAATGAAGTGCTTATGTCTGGGAGATGAAGCTCTTCAGAAAGACAAATTTCCAACCTCACCAAACGACTCAACTTTTGATGCTGGTTTCACTGAAATGTTTCTTTCATTGAAAGAAGGACTTCAGAAGACAAAAATCTGAAATTTACCAAACCACCCTACTTTTGATCCTGGATTTACCAAATGCTTATTTCAGTGAGATAAGCACTTCAGAAGACCAAAATCTAAACTTCAGCAAACCACTCAAATTTCGATGTTGTTTTCAATGAAGTGCTTACCTCTGTGAGATAAGCTCTTCAGAAGGCCAAAATCCCAACTTCACAAAACAACACAACTTTCGATGCTGCTTTCACTGAAGAGCTTATTTCAGTGAGATAAGCACTTCAGAAGGCAAAAATCCCAACCTCACCAAACGACTCAACTTTTGATGCTGGATTCATTGAAATCCTTATTTCAGTCAGATAAGCAGTTCAGAAGGACAAAATCTCAACTTCAACAAACCAATCAACTTTCGATGCTGTGTTCACTGAAGTGCTTATTTCAGTCAGATAAGCACTTCAGAAGGCCAAAATCTCAGCTTCACCAAACCACTCAACTTTCGATGCTGGATTTACCCAAATGCTGATTTCAGTGAGATAAGCACGTCAGAAGACCAAAATCTCAACTTCAGGAAACCACTCAAATTTCGATGTTGTTTTCAATGAAGTGCTTATAACCACTCAACTTTTGATGCTGGTTTCACTGAATTGCTTATTTCAGTGAGATAAGCACTTCAGAATGCCAAAATCCCAACTTCACAAAACCACTCAACTTTCGATGTTGGGCTCACTGAAGTGCTTATTTCAGCGAGATAAGCTCTTCAGAAGGCCAAAATCCCAACCTCACCAAACGACTCAACTTTTGATGCTGGTTTCACTGAATTGCTTATTTCGGCGAGATAAGCACTTCAGAAGGCCAAAATCTCAACTTCACAAAACCACTCAAATTTCGATGTTGTTTTCAATGAAGTGCTTACCTCTGTGAGATAAGCTCTTCAGAAGGCCAAAATCCCAACTTCACAAAACAACACAACTTTCGATGCTGCTTTCACTGAAGAGCTTATTTCAGTGAGATAAGCACTTCAGAAGGCAAAAATCCCAACCTCACCAAACGACTCAACTTTTGATGCTGGATTCATTGAAATCCTTATTTCAGTCAGATAAGCAGTTCAGAAGGACAAAATCTCAACTTCAACAAACCAATCAACTTTCGATGCTGTGTTCACTGAAGTGCTTATTTCAGTCAGATAAGCACTTCAGAAGGCCAAAATCTCAGCTTCACCAAACCACTCAACTTTCGATGCTGGATTTACCCAAATGCTGATTTCAGTGAGATAAGCACGTCAGAAGACCAAAATCTCAACTTCAGGAAACCACTCAAATTTCGATGTTGTTTTCAATGAAGTGCTTATAACCACTCAACTTTTGATGCTGGTTTCACTGAATTGCTTATTTCAGTGAGATAAGCACTTCAGAATGCCAAAATCCCAACTTCACAAAACCACTCAACTTTCGATGTTGGGCTCACTGAAGTGCTTATTTCAGCGAGATAAGCTCTTCAGAAGGCCAAAATCCCAACCTCACCAAACGACTCAACTTTTGATGCTGGTTTCACTGAATTGCTTATTTCGGCGAGATAAGCACTTCAGAAGGCCAAAATCTCAACTTCACAAAACCACTCAAATTTCGATGCTGGTTTCACTGAATTGCTTATTTCGGCGAGATAAGCACTTCAGAAGGCCAAAATCTCAACTTCACAAAACCACTCAAATTTCGATGCTGGTTTCACTGAATTGCTTATTTCGGCGAGATAAGCACTTCAGAAGGCCAAAATCTCAACTTCACAAAACCACTCAAATTTCGATGCTGGGCTCATTGAAGTCCGTATTTCAGCAAGATAAGCACTTCAGAATGCCAAAATCCCAACCACACCAAACGACTCAAATTTTGATGCTGGTTTCACTGAAATGCTTCTTTCAGTCAGATAAGCACTTCAGAAGGCCAAAATCTCAACTTCACCAAAACACCCAACTTTCGATGCTGGGTTGACTGAAGTGCTTATTTCAGAGAGATAACCACTTCAGAATGCCAAAATCCCAACTTCACCAAACGACGCAACTTTTGATGCTGGTTTCACTGAATTGCTCATTCCAGTGTGATAAGCACATCAGAAGTCCAATATCTCATCTTCACTAAACCACCCTACTTTTGATCCTGGATTTACCCAAATGCTTATTTCAGTGAGATAAGGACTTCAGAAGACCAAAATCTAAACTTCAGCAAACCACTCAAATTTCGATGTGGTTTCAATGAAGTGCTTACTTCTGTGAGATAAGCTCTTCAGAAGGCCAAAATCCCAACTTCACAAAACAACACAACTTTCGATACTGCTTTCACTGAAGAGCTTATTTCAGTGAGATAAGCACTTCAGAAGGCAAAAATCCCAACCTCACCAAACGACTCAACTTTTGATGCTGGTTTCACTGAAATGCTTCTTTCAGTCAGATAAGCACTTCAGAAGGCCAAAAACTCAACTTCACCAAACCACTCAACTTTCGATGCTGGATTTACCCAAATGCTTATTTTAGTGAGATAAGCACTTCAGAAGACCAAAATCTGAACTTCACTGCACGACTCAACTTTTGATGTTGGATTTACCCAAATGATTATTTCAGTGAGATACGCACTTCAGAAGACCAAAATTTCAACTTCACCAAACCACTCAACTTTCGATGCTGGATTTACCCAAATGCTTATTTCAGTGAGATAAGCACTTCAGAAGGCCAAAATTTAAACTTCACTGAACGACTCAACTTTTGATGCTGGATTTACCCAAATGCTTATTTCAGTGAGACAAGCACTTCAGAAAGCCAAAATCTAAACTTCACCAAACCACTCAAATTTCGATGTTGTTTTCAATGAAGTGTACACTTCTGTGAGATAAGCCTTTCAGAAGGCCAAAATCCCAACCTCACCAAACGACTCAACTTTTGATGCTGGTTTCACTAAAATGTTCCTTTCAGTCAGATAAGCACTTCAGAAGACCAAAATCTAAACCTCACCAAACCACTCAAATTTCGATGTTGTTTTCAATGAAGTGGTTATCTCTATGAGATAAGCTCCTCAGAAGGCCAAAATGCCAACCTCAGCATACGACTCAACTTTTGATGCTGGTTTCACTGAAATGTTTCTTTCAGTGAAATAAGCACTTCAGAAGACCAAAATCTGAAATTCACAAAACCACTCAACTTTCGACGCTGGGTTCGCTGAAGTGCTTGTTTCAGCGAGATAAGCACTTTATGAGGACAAAATCTCAACCTCTCCAAACGACTCAACTTTTGATGCTGGTTTCACTGAATTGCTCATTTCAGTGTGATAAGCACATCAGCACATCAATATCTCAACTTCAGCAAACCATTCAAATTTCGATGTTGGTTTCAATGAAGTGCTTATGTCTGGGAGATGAAGCTCTTCAGAAAGACAAATTTCCAACCTCACCAAACGACTCAACTTTTGATGCTGGTTTCACTGAAATGTTTCTTTCATTGAAAGAAGGACTTCAGAAGACAAAAATCTGAAATTTACCAAACCACCCTACTTTTGATCCTGGATTTACCAAATGCTTATTTCAGTGAGATAAGCACTTCAGAAGACCAAAATCTAAACTTCAGCAAACCACTCAAATTTCGATGTTGTTTTCAATGAAGTGCTTACCTCTGTGAGATAAGCTCTTCAGAAGGCCAAAATCCCAACTTCACAAAACAACACAACTTTCGATGCTGCTTTCACTGAAGAGCTTATTTCAGTGAGATAAGCACTTCAGAAGGCAAAAATCCCAACCTCACCAAACGACTCAACTTTTGATGCTGGATTCATTGAAATCCTTATTTCAGTCAGATAAGCAGTTCAGAAGGACAAAATCTCAACTTCAACAAACCAATCAACTTTCGATGCTGTGTTCACTGAAGTGCTTATTTCAGTCAGATAAGCACTTCAGAAGGCCAAAATCTCAGCTTCACCAAACCACTCAACTTTCGATGCTGGATTTACCCAAATGCTGATTTCAGTGAGATAAGCACGTCAGAAGACCAAAATCTCAACTTCAGGAAACCACTCAAATTTCGATGTTGTTTTCAATGAAGTGCTTATAACCACTCAACTTTTGATGCTGGTTTCACTGAATTGCTTATTTCAGTGAGATAAGCACTTCAGAATGCCAAAATCCCAACTTCACAAAACCACTCAACTTTCGATGTTGGGCTCACTGAAGTGCTTATTTCAGCGAGATAAGCTCTTCAGAAGGCCAAAATCCCAACCTCACCAAACGACTCAACTTTTGATGCTGGTTTCACTGAATTGCTTATTTCGGCGAGATAAGCACTTCAGAAGGCCAAAATCTCAACTTCACAAAACCACTCAAATTTCGATGCTGGTTTCACTGAATTGCTTATTTCGGCGAGATAAGCACTTCAGAAGGCCAAAATCTCAACTTCACAAAACCACTCAAATTTCGATGCTGGTTTCACTGAATTGCTTATTTCGGCGAGATAAGCACTTCAGAAGGCCAAAATCTCAACTTCACAAAACCACTCAAATTTCGATGCTGGGCTCATTGAAGTCCGTATTTCAGCAAGATAAGCACTTCAGAATGCCAAAATCCCAACCACACCAAACGACTCAAATTTTGATGCTGGTTTCACTGAAATGCTTCTTTCAGTCAGATAAGCACTTCAGAAGGCCAAAATCTCAACTTCACCAAAACACCCAACTTTCGATGCTGGGTTGACTGAAGTGCTTATTTCAGAGAGATAACCACTTCAGAATGCCAAAATCCCAACTTCACCAAACGACGCAACTTTTGATGCTGGTTTCACTGAATTGCTCATTCCAGTGTGATAAGCACATCAGAAGTCCAATATCTCATCTTCACTAAACCACCCTACTTTTGATCCTGGATTTACCCAAATGCTTATTTCAGTGAGATAAGGACTTCAGAAGACCAAAATCTAAACTTCAGCAAACCACTCAAATTTCGATGTGGTTTCAATGAAGTGCTTACTTCTGTGAGATAAGCTCTTCAGAAGGCCAAAATCCCAACTTCACAAAACAACACAACTTTCGATACTGCTTTCACTGAAGAGCTTATTTCAGTGAGATAAGCACTTCAGAAGGCAAAAATCCCAACCTCACCAAACGACTCAACTTTTGATGCTGGTTTCACTGAAATGCTTCTTTCAGTCAGATAAGCACTTCAGAAGGCCAAAAACTCAACTTCACCAAACCACTCAACTTTCGATGCTGGATTTACCCAAATGCTTATTTTAGTGAGATAAGCACTTCAGAAGACCAAAATCTGAACTTCACTGCACGACTCAACTTTTGATGTTGGATTTACCCAAATGATTATTTCAGTGAGATACGCACTTCAGAAGACCAAAATTTCAACTTCACCAAACCACTCAACTTTCGATGCTGGATTTACCCAAATGCTTATTTCAGTGAGATAAGCACTTCAGAAGGCCAAAATTTAAACTTCACTGAACGACTCAACTTTTGATGCTGGATTTACCCAAATGCTTATTTCAGTGAGACAAGCACTTCAGAAAGCCAAAATCTAAACTTCACCAAACCACTCAAATTTCGATGTTGTTTTCAATGAAGTGTACACTTCTGTGAGATAAGCCTTTCAGAAGGCCAAAATCCCAACCTCACCAAACGACTCAACTTTTGATGCTGGTTTCACTAAAATGTTCCTTTCAGTCAGATAAGCACTTCAGAAGACCAAAATCTAAACCTCACCAAACCACTCAAATTTCGATGTTGTTTTCAATGAAGTGGTTATCTCTATGAGATAAGCTCCTCAGAAGGCCAAAATGCCAACCTCAGCATACGACTCAACTTTTGATGCTGGTTTCACTGAAATGTTTCTTTCAGTGAAATAAGCACTTCAGAAGACCAAAATCTAAACTTCACCAAACCACTCAACTTTCGACGCTGGGTTCGCTGAAGTGCTTGTTTCAGCGAGATAAGCACTTTATGAGGACAAAATCTCAACCTCTCCAAACGACTCAACTTTTGATGCTGGTTTCACTGAATTGCTCATTTCAGTGTGATAAGCACATCAGCACATCAATATCTCAACTTCAGCAAACCATTCAAATTTCGATGTTGGTTTCAATGAAGTGCTTATGTCTGGGAGATGAAGCTCTTCAGAAAGACAAATTTCCAACCTCACCAAACGACTCAACTTTTGATGCTGGTTTCACTGAAATGTTTCTTTCATTGAAAGAAGGACTTCAGAAGACAAAAATCTGAAATTTACCAAACCACCCTACTTTTGATCCTGGATTTACCAAATGCTTATTTCAGTGAGATAAGCACTTCAGAAGACCAAAATCTAAACTTCAGCAAACCACTCAAATTTCGATGTTGTTTTCAATGAAGTGCTTACCTCTGTGAGATAAGCTCTTCAGAAGGCCAAAATCCCAACTTCACAAAACAACACAACTTTCGATGCTGCTTTCACTGAAGAGCTTATTTCAGTGAGATAAGCACTTCAGAAGGCAAAAATCCCAACCTCACCAAACGACTCAACTTTTGATGCTGGATTCATTGAAATCCTTATTTCAGTCAGATAAGCAGTTCAGAAGGACAAAATCTCAACTTCAACAAACCAATCAACTTTCGATGCTGTGTTCACTGAAGTGCTTATTTCAGTCAGATAAGCACTTCAGAAGGCCAAAATCTCAGCTTCACCAAACCACTCAACTTTCGATGCTGGATTTACCCAAATGCTGATTTCAGTGAGATAAGCACGTCAGAAGACCAAAATCTCAACTTCAGGAAACCACTCAAATTTCGATGTTGTTTTCAATGAAGTGCTTATAACCACTCAACTTTTGATGCTGGTTTCACTGAATTGCTTATTTCAGTGAGATAAGCACTTCAGAATGCCAAAATCCCAACTTCACAAAACCACTCAACTTTCGATGTTGGGCTCACTGAAGTGCTTATTTCAGCGAGATAAGCTCTTCAGAAGGCCAAAATCCCAACCTCACCAAACGACTCAACTTTTGATGCTGGTTTCACTGAATTGCTTATTTCGGCGAGATAAGCACTTCAGAAGGCCAAAATCTCAACTTCACAAAACCACTCAAATTTCGATGTTGTTTTCAATGAAGTGCTTACCTCTGTGAGATAAGCTCTTCAGAAGGCCAAAATCCCAACTTCACAAAACAACACAACTTTCGATGCTGCTTTCACTGAAGAGCTTATTTCAGTGAGATAAGCACTTCAGAAGGCAAAAATCCCAACCTCACCAAACGACTCAACTTTTGATGCTGGATTCATTGAAATCCTTATTTCAGTCAGATAAGCAGTTCAGAAGGACAAAATCTCAACTTCAACAAACCAATCAACTTTCGATGCTGTGTTCACTGAAGTGCTTATTTCAGTCAGATAAGCACTTCAGAAGGCCAAAATCTCAGCTTCACCAAACCACTCAACTTTCGATGCTGGATTTACCCAAATGCTGATTTCAGTGAGATAAGCACGTCAGAAGACCAAAATCTCAACTTCAGGAAACCACTCAAATTTCGATGTTGTTTTCAATGAAGTGCTTATAACCACTCAACTTTTGATGCTGGTTTCACTGAATTGCTTATTTCAGTGAGATAAGCACTTCAGAATGCCAAAATCCCAACTTCACAAAACCACTCAACTTTCGATGTTGGGCTCACTGAAGTGCTTATTTCAGCGAGATAAGCTCTTCAGAAGGCCAAAATCCCAACCTCACCAAACGACTCAACTTTTGATGCTGGTTTCACTGAATTGCTTATTTCGGCGAGATAAGCACTTCAGAAGGCCAAAATCTCAACTTCACAAAACCACTCAAATTTCGATGCTGGTTTCACTGAATTGCTTATTTCGGCGAGATAAGCACTTCAGAAGGCCAAAATCTCAACTTCACAAAACCACTCAAATTTCGATGCTGGTTTCACTGAATTGCTTATTTCGGCGAGATAAGCACTTCAGAAGGCCAAAATCTCAACTTCACAAAACCACTCAAATTTCGATGCTGGGCTCATTGAAGTCCGTATTTCAGCAAGATAAGCACTTCAGAATGCCAAAATCCCAACCACACCAAACGACTCAAATTTTGATGCTGGTTTCACTGAAATGCTTCTTTCAGTCAGATAAGCACTTCAGAAGGCCAAAATCTCAACTTCACCAAAACACCCAACTTTCGATGCTGGGTTGACTGAAGTGCTTATTTCAGAGAGATAACCACTTCAGAATGCCAAAATCCCAACTTCACCAAACGACGCAACTTTTGATGCTGGTTTCACTGAATTGCTCATTCCAGTGTGATAAGCACATCAGAAGTCCAATATCTCATCTTCACTAAACCACCCTACTTTTGATCCTGGATTTACCCAAATGCTTATTTCAGTGAGATAAGGACTTCAGAAGACCAAAATCTAAACTTCAGCAAACCACTCAAATTTCGATGTGGTTTCAATGAAGTGCTTACTTCTGTGAGATAAGCTCTTCAGAAGGCCAAAATCCCAACTTCACAAAACAACACAACTTTCGATACTGCTTTCACTGAAGAGCTTATTTCAGTGAGATAAGCACTTCAGAAGGCAAAAATCCCAACCTCACCAAACGACTCAACTTTTGATGCTGGTTTCACTGAAATGCTTCTTTCAGTCAGATAAGCACTTCAGAAGGCCAAAAACTCAACTTCACCAAACCACTCAACTTTCGATGCTGGATTTACCCAAATGCTTATTTTAGTGAGATAAGCACTTCAGAAGACCAAAATCTGAACTTCACTGCACGACTCAACTTTTGATGTTGGATTTACCCAAATGATTATTTCAGTGAGATACGCACTTCAGAAGACCAAAATTTCAACTTCACCAAACCACTCAACTTTCGATGCTGGATTTACCCAAATGCTTATTTCAGTGAGATAAGCACTTCAGAAGGCCAAAATTTAAACTTCACTGAACGACTCAACTTTTGATGCTGGATTTACCCAAATGCTTATTTCAGTGAGACAAGCACTTCAGAAAGCCAAAATCTAAACTTCACCAAACCACTCAAATTTCGATGTTGTTTTCAATGAAGTGTACACTTCTGTGAGATAAGCCTTTCAGAAGGCCAAAATCCCAACCTCACCAAACGACTCAACTTTTGATGCTGGTTTCACTAAAATGTTCCTTTCAGTCAGATAAGCACTTCAGAAGACCAAAATCTAAACCTCACCAAACCACTCAAATTTCGATGTTGTTTTCAATGAAGTGGTTATCTCTATGAGATAAGCTCCTCAGAAGGCCAAAATGCCAACCTCAGCATACGACTCAACTTTTGATGCTGGTTTCACTGAAATGTTTCTTTCAGTGAAATAAGCACTTCAGAAGACCAAAATCTGAAATTCACAAAACCACTCAACTTTCGACGCTGGGTTCGCTGAAGTGCTTGTTTCAGCGAGATAAGCACTTTATGAGGACAAAATCTCAACCTCTCCAAACGACTCAACTTTTGATGCTGGTTTCACTGAATTGCTCATTTCAGTGTGATAAGCACATCAGCACATCAATATCTCAACTTCAGCAAACCATTCAAATTTCGATGTTGGTTTCAATGAAGTGCTTATGTCTGGGAGATGAAGCTCTTCAGAAAGACAAATTTCCAACCTCACCAAACGACTCAACTTTTGATGCTGGTTTCACTGAAATGTTTCTTTCATTGAAAGAAGGACTTCAGAAGACAAAAATCTGAAATTTACCAAACCACCCTACTTTTGATCCTGGATTTACCAAATGCTTATTTCAGTGAGATAAGCACTTCAGAAGACCAAAATCTAAACTTCAGCAAACCACTCAAATTTCGATGTTGTTTTCAATGAAGTGCTTACCTCTGTGAGATAAGCTCTTCAGAAGGCCAAAATCCCAACTTCACAAAACAACACAACTTTCGATGCTGCTTTCACTGAAGAGCTTATTTCAGTGAGATAAGCACTTCAGAAGGCAAAAATCCCAACCTCACCAAACGACTCAACTTTTGATGCTGGATTCATTGAAATCCTTATTTCAGTCAGATAAGCAGTTCAGAAGGACAAAATCTCAACTTCAACAAACCAATCAACTTTCGATGCTGTGTTCACTGAAGTGCTTATTTCAGTCAGATAAGCACTTCAGAAGGCCAAAATCTCAGCTTCACCAAACCACTCAACTTTCGATGCTGGATTTACCCAAATGCTGATTTCAGTGAGATAAGCACGTCAGAAGACCAAAATCTCAACTTCAGGAAACCACTCAAATTTCGATGTTGTTTTCAATGAAGTGCTTATAACCACTCAACTTTTGATGCTGGTTTCACTGAATTGCTTATTTCAGTGAGATAAGCACTTCAGAATGCCAAAATCCCAACTTCACAAAACCACTCAACTTTCGATGTTGGGCTCACTGAAGTGCTTATTTCAGCGAGATAAGCTCTTCAGAAGGCCAAAATCCCAACCTCACCAAACGACTCAACTTTTGATGCTGGTTTCACTGAATTGCTTATTTCGGCGAGATAAGCACTTCAGAAGGCCAAAATCTCAACTTCACAAAACCACTCAAATTTCGATGCTGGTTTCACTGAATTGCTTATTTCGGCGAGATAAGCACTTCAGAAGGCCAAAATCTCAACTTCACAAAACCACTCAAATTTCGATGCTGGTTTCACTGAATTGCTTATTTCGGCGAGATAAGCACTTCAGAAGGCCAAAATCTCAACTTCACAAAACCACTCAAATTTCGATGCTGGGCTCATTGAAGTCCGTATTTCAGCAAGATAAGCACTTCAGAATGCCAAAATCCCAACCACACCAAACGACTCAAATTTTGATGCTGGTTTCACTGAAATGCTTCTTTCAGTCAGATAAGCACTTCAGAAGGCCAAAATCTCAACTTCACCAAAACACCCAACTTTCGATGCTGGGTTGACTGAAGTGCTTATTTCAGAGAGATAACCACTTCAGAATGCCAAAATCCCAACTTCACCAAACGACGCAACTTTTGATGCTGGTTTCACTGAATTGCTCATTCCAGTGTGATAAGCACATCAGAAGTCCAATATCTCATCTTCACTAAACCACCCTACTTTTGATCCTGGATTTACCCAAATGCTTATTTCAGTGAGATAAGGACTTCAGAAGACCAAAATCTAAACTTCAGCAAACCACTCAAATTTCGATGTGGTTTCAATGAAGTGCTTACTTCTGTGAGATAAGCTCTTCAGAAGGCCAAAATCCCAACTTCACAAAACAACACAACTTTCGATACTGCTTTCACTGAAGAGCTTATTTCAGTGAGATAAGCACTTCAGAAGGCAAAAATCCCAACCTCACCAAACGACTCAACTTTTGATGCTGGTTTCACTGAAATGCTTCTTTCAGTCAGATAAGCACTTCAGAAGGCCAAAAACTCAACTTCACCAAACCACTCAACTTTCGATGCTGGATTTACCCAAATGCTTATTTTAGTGAGATAAGCACTTCAGAAGACCAAAATCTGAACTTCACTGCACGACTCAACTTTTGATGTTGGATTTACCCAAATGATTATTTCAGTGAGATACGCACTTCAGAAGACCAAAATTTCAACTTCACCAAACCACTCAACTTTCGATGCTGGATTTACCCAAATGCTTATTTCAGTGAGATAAGCACTTCAGAAGGCCAAAATTTAAACTTCACTGAACGACTCAACTTTTGATGCTGGATTTACCCAAATGCTTATTTCAGTGAGACAAGCACTTCAGAAAGCCAAAATCTAAACTTCACCAAACCACTCAAATTTCGATGTTGTTTTCAATGAAGTGTACACTTCTGTGAGATAAGCCTTTCAGAAGGCCAAAATCCCAACCTCACCAAACGACTCAACTTTTGATGCTGGTTTCACTAAAATGTTCCTTTCAGTCAGATAAGCACTTCAGAAGACCAAAATCTAAACCTCACCAAACCACTCAAATTTCGATGTTGTTTTCAATGAAGTGGTTATCTCTATGAGATAAGCTCCTCAGAAGGCCAAAATGCCAACCTCAGCATACGACTCAACTTTTGATGCTGGTTTCACTGAAATGTTTCTTTCAGTGAAATAAGCACTTCAGAAGACCAAAATCTAAACTTCACCAAACCACTCAACTTTCGACGCTGGGTTCGCTGAAGTGCTTGTTTCAGCGAGATAAGCACTTTATGAGGACAAAATCTCAACCTCTCCAAACGACTCAACTTTTGATGCTGGTTTCACTGAATTGCTCATTTCAGTGTGATAAGCACATCAGCACATCAATATCTCAACTTCAGCAAACCATTCAAATTTCGATGTTGGTTTCAATGAAGTGCTTATGTCTGGGAGATGAAGCTCTTCAGAAAGACAAATTTCCAACCTCACCAAACGACTCAACTTTTGATGCTGGTTTCACTGAAATGTTTCTTTCATTGAAAGAAGGACTTCAGAAGACAAAAATCTGAAATTTACCAAACCACCCTACTTTTGATCCTGGATTTACCAAATGCTTATTTCAGTGAGATAAGCACTTCAGAAGACCAAAATCTAAACTTCAGCAAACCACTCAAATTTCGATGTTGTTTTCAATGAAGTGCTTACCTCTGTGAGATAAGCTCTTCAGAAGGCCAAAATCCCAACTTCACAAAACAACACAACTTTCGATGCTGCTTTCACTGAAGAGCTTATTTCAGTGAGATAAGCACTTCAGAAGGCAAAAATCCCAACCTCACCAAACGACTCAACTTTTGATGCTGGATTCATTGAAATCCTTATTTCAGTCAGATAAGCAGTTCAGAAGGACAAAATCTCAACTTCAACAAACCAATCAACTTTCGATGCTGTGTTCACTGAAGTGCTTATTTCAGTCAGATAAGCACTTCAGAAGGCCAAAATCTCAGCTTCACCAAACCACTCAACTTTCGATGCTGGATTTACCCAAATGCTGATTTCAGTGAGATAAGCACGTCAGAAGACCAAAATCTCAACTTCAGGAAACCACTCAAATTTCGATGTTGTTTTCAATGAAGTGCTTATAACCACTCAACTTTTGATGCTGGTTTCACTGAATTGCTTATTTCAGTGAGATAAGCACTTCAGAATGCCAAAATCCCAACTTCACAAAACCACTCAACTTTCGATGTTGGGCTCACTGAAGTGCTTATTTCAGCGAGATAAGCTCTTCAGAAGGCCAAAATCCCAACCTCACCAAACGACTCAACTTTTGATGCTGGTTTCACTGAATTGCTTATTTCGGCGAGATAAGCACTTCAGAAGGCCAAAATCTCAACTTCACAAAACCACTCAAATTTCGATGTTGTTTTCAATGAAGTGCTTACCTCTGTGAGATAAGCTCTTCAGAAGGCCAAAATCCCAACTTCACAAAACAACACAACTTTCGATGCTGCTTTCACTGAAGAGCTTATTTCAGTGAGATAAGCACTTCAGAAGGCAAAAATCCCAACCTCACCAAACGACTCAACTTTTGATGCTGGATTCATTGAAATCCTTATTTCAGTCAGATAAGCAGTTCAGAAGGACAAAATCTCAACTTCAACAAACCAATCAACTTTCGATGCTGTGTTCACTGAAGTGCTTATTTCAGTCAGATAAGCACTTCAGAAGGCCAAAATCTCAGCTTCACCAAACCACTCAACTTTCGATGCTGGATTTACCCAAATGCTGATTTCAGTGAGATAAGCACGTCAGAAGACCAAAATCTCAACTTCAGGAAACCACTCAAATTTCGATGTTGTTTTCAATGAAGTGCTTATAACCACTCAACTTTTGATGCTGGTTTCACTGAATTGCTTATTTCAGTGAGATAAGCACTTCAGAATGCCAAAATCCCAACTTCACAAAACCACTCAACTTTCGATGTTGGGCTCACTGAAGTGCTTATTTCAGCGAGATAAGCTCTTCAGAAGGCCAAAATCCCAACCTCACCAAACGACTCAACTTTTGATGCTGGTTTCACTGAATTGCTTATTTCGGCGAGATAAGCACTTCAGAAGGCCAAAATCTCAACTTCACAAAACCACTCAAATTTCGATGCTGGTTTCACTGAATTGCTTATTTCGGCGAGATAAGCACTTCAGAAGGCCAAAATCTCAACTTCACAAAACCACTCAAATTTCGATGCTGGTTTCACTGAATTGCTTATTTCGGCGAGATAAGCACTTCAGAAGGCCAAAATCTCAACTTCACAAAACCACTCAAATTTCGATGCTGGGCTCATTGAAGTCCGTATTTCAGCAAGATAAGCACTTCAGAATGCCAAAATCCCAACCACACCAAACGACTCAAATTTTGATGCTGGTTTCACTGAAATGCTTCTTTCAGTCAGATAAGCACTTCAGAAGGCCAAAATCTCAACTTCACCAAAACACCCAACTTTCGATGCTGGGTTGACTGAAGTGCTTATTTCAGAGAGATAACCACTTCAGAATGCCAAAATCCCAACTTCACCAAACGACGCAACTTTTGATGCTGGTTTCACTGAATTGCTCATTCCAGTGTGATAAGCACATCAGAAGTCCAATATCTCATCTTCACTAAACCACCCTACTTTTGATCCTGGATTTACCCAAATGCTTATTTCAGTGAGATAAGGACTTCAGAAGACCAAAATCTAAACTTCAGCAAACCACTCAAATTTCGATGTGGTTTCAATGAAGTGCTTACTTCTGTGAGATAAGCTCTTCAGAAGGCCAAAATCCCAACTTCACAAAACAACACAACTTTCGATACTGCTTTCACTGAAGAGCTTATTTCAGTGAGATAAGCACTTCAGAAGGCAAAAATCCCAACCTCACCAAACGACTCAACTTTTGATGCTGGTTTCACTGAATTGCTCATTTCAGTGTGATAAGCACATCAGCACATCAATATCTCAACTTCAGCAAACCATTCAAATTTCGATGTTGGTTTCAATGAAGTGCTTATGTCTGGGAGATGAAGCTCTTCAGAAAGACAAATTTCCAACCTCACCAAACGACTCAACTTTTGATGCTGGTTTCACTGAAATGTTTCTTTCATTGAAAGAAGGACTTCAGAAGACAAAAATCTGAAATTTACCAAACCACCCTACTTTTGATCCTGGATTTACCAAATGCTTATTTCAGTGAGATAAGCACTTCAGAAGACCAAAATCTAAACTTCAGCAAACCACTCAAATTTCGATGTTGTTTTCAATGAAGTGCTTACCTCTGTGAGATAAGCTCTTCAGAAGGCCAAAATCCCAACTTCACAAAACAACACAACTTTCGATGCTGCTTTCACTGAAGAGCTTATTTCAGTGAGATAAGCACTTCAGAAGGCAAAAATCCCAACCTCACCAAACGACTCAACTTTTGATGCTGGATTCATTGAAATCCTTATTTCAGTCAGATAAGCAGTTCAGAAGGACAAAATCTCAACTTCAACAAACCAATCAACTTTCGATGCTGTGTTCACTGAAGTGCTTATTTCAGTCAGATAAGCACTTCAGAAGGCCAAAATCTCAGCTTCACCAAACCACTCAACTTTCGATGCTGGATTTACCCAAATGCTGATTTCAGTGAGATAAGCACGTCAGAAGACCAAAATCTCAACTTCAGGAAACCACTCAAATTTCGATGTTGTTTTCAATGAAGTGCTTATAACCACTCAACTTTTGATGCTGGTTTCACTGAATTGCTTATTTCAGTGAGATAAGCACTTCAGAATGCCAAAATCCCAACTTCACAAAACCACTCAACTTTCGATGTTGGGCTCACTGAAGTGCTTATTTCAGCGAGATAAGCTCTTCAGAAGGCCAAAATCCCAACCTCACCAAACGACTCAACTTTTGATGCTGGTTTCACTGAATTGCTTATTTCGGCGAGATAAGCACTTCAGAAGGCCAAAATCTCAACTTCACAAAACCACTCAAATTTCGATGCTGGTTTCACTGAATTGCTTATTTCGGCGAGATAAGCACTTCAGAAGGCCAAAATCTCAACTTCACAAAACCACTCAAATTTCGATGCTGGTTTCACTGAATTGCTTATTTCGGCGAGATAAGCACTTCAGAAGGCCAAAATCTCAACTTCACAAAACCACTCAAATTTCGATGCTGGGCTCATTGAAGTCCGTATTTCAGCAAGATAAGCACTTCAGAATGCCAAAATCCCAACCACACCAAACGACTCAAATTTTGATGCTGGTTTCACTGAAATGCTTCTTTCAGTCAGATAAGCACTTCAGAAGGCCAAAATCTCAACTTCACCAAAACACCCAACTTTCGATGCTGGGTTGACTGAAGTGCTTATTTCAGAGAGATAACCACTTCAGAATGCCAAAATCCCAACTTCACCAAACGACGCAACTTTTGATGCTGGTTTCACTGAATTGCTCATTCCAGTGTGATAAGCACATCAGAAGTCCAATATCTCATCTTCACTAAACCACCCTACTTTTGATCCTGGATTTACCCAAATGCTTATTTCAGTGAGATAAGGACTTCAGAAGACCAAAATCTAAACTTCAGCAAACCACTCAAATTTCGATGTGGTTTCAATGAAGTGCTTACTTCTGTGAGATAAGCTCTTCAGAAGGCCAAAATCCCAACTTCACAAAACAACACAACTTTCGATACTGCTTTCACTGAAGAGCTTATTTCAGTGAGATAAGCACTTCAGAAGGCAAAAATCCCAACCTCACCAAACGACTCAACTTTTGATGCTGGTTTCACTGAAATGCTTCTTTCAGTCAGATAAGCACTTCAGAAGGCCAAAAACTCAACTTCACCAAACCACTCAACTTTCGATGCTGGATTTACCCAAATGCTTATTTTAGTGAGATAAGCACTTCAGAAGACCAAAATCTGAACTTCACTGCACGACTCAACTTTTGATGTTGGATTTACCCAAATGATTATTTCAGTGAGATACGCACTTCAGAAGACCAAAATTTCAACTTCACCAAACCACTCAACTTTCGATGCTGGATTTACCCAAATGCTTATTTCAGTGAGATAAGCACTTCAGAAGGCCAAAATTTAAACTTCACTGAACGACTCAACTTTTGATGCTGGATTTACCCAAATGCTTATTTCAGTGAGACAAGCACTTCAGAAAGCCAAAATCTAAACTTCACCAAACCACTCAAATTTCGATGTTGTTTTCAATGAAGTGTACACTTCTGTGAGATAAGCCTTTCAGAAGGCCAAAATCCCAACCTCACCAAACGACTCAACTTTTGATGCTGGTTTCACTAAAATGTTCCTTTCAGTCAGATAAGCACTTCAGAAGACCAAAATCTAAACCTCACCAAACCACTCAAATTTCGATGTTGTTTTCAATGAAGTGGTTATCTCTATGAGATAAGCTCCTCAGAAGGCCAAAATGCCAACCTCAGCATACGACTCAACTTTTGATGCTGGTTTCACTGAAATGTTTCTTTCAGTGAAATAAGCACTTCAGAAGACCAAAATCTAAACTTCACCAAACCACTCAACTTTCGACGCTGGGTTCGCTGAAGTGCTTGTTTCAGCGAGATAAGCACTTTATGAGGACAAAATCTCAACCTCTCCAAACGACTCAACTTTTGATGCTGGTTTCACTGAATTGCTCATTTCAGTGTGATAAGCACATCAGCACATCAATATCTCAACTTCAGCAAACCATTCAAATTTCGATGTTGGTTTCAATGAAGTGCTTATGTCTGGGAGATGAAGCTCTTCAGAAAGACAAATTTCCAACCTCACCAAACGACTCAACTTTTGATGCTGGTTTCACTGAAATGTTTCTTTCATTGAAAGAAGGACTTCAGAAGACAAAAATCTGAAATTTACCAAACCACCCTACTTTTGATCCTGGATTTACCAAATGCTTATTTCAGTGAGATAAGCACTTCAGAAGACCAAAATCTAAACTTCAGCAAACCACTCAAATTTCGATGTTGTTTTCAATGAAGTGCTTACCTCTGTGAGATAAGCTCTTCAGAAGGCCAAAATCCCAACTTCACAAAACAACACAACTTTCGATGCTGCTTTCACTGAAGAGCTTATTTCAGTGAGATAAGCACTTCAGAAGGCAAAAATCCCAACCTCACCAAACGACTCAACTTTTGATGCTGGATTCATTGAAATCCTTATTTCAGTCAGATAAGCAGTTCAGAAGGACAAAATCTCAACTTCAACAAACCAATCAACTTTCGATGCTGTGTTCACTGAAGTGCTTATTTCAGTCAGATAAGCACTTCAGAAGGCCAAAATCTCAGCTTCACCAAACCACTCAACTTTCGATGCTGGATTTACCCAAATGCTGATTTCAGTGAGATAAGCACGTCAGAAGACCAAAATCTCAACTTCAGGAAACCACTCAAATTTCGATGTTGTTTTCAATGAAGTGCTTATAACCACTCAACTTTTGATGCTGGTTTCACTGAATTGCTTATTTCAGTGAGATAAGCACTTCAGAATGCCAAAATCCCAACTTCACAAAACCACTCAACTTTCGATGTTGGGCTCACTGAAGTGCTTATTTCAGCGAGATAAGCTCTTCAGAAGGCCAAAATCCCAACCTCACCAAACGACTCAACTTTTGATGCTGGTTTCACTGAATTGCTTATTTCGGCGAGATAAGCACTTCAGAAGGCCAAAATCTCAACTTCACAAAACCACTCAAATTTCGATGTTGTTTTCAATGAAGTGCTTACCTCTGTGAGATAAGCTCTTCAGAAGGCCAAAATCCCAACTTCACAAAACAACACAACTTTCGATGCTGCTTTCACTGAAGAGCTTATTTCAGTGAGATAAGCACTTCAGAAGGCAAAAATCCCAACCTCACCAAACGACTCAACTTTTGATGCTGGATTCATTGAAATCCTTATTTCAGTCAGATAAGCAGTTCAGAAGGACAAAATCTCAACTTCAACAAACCAATCAACTTTCGATGCTGTGTTCACTGAAGTGCTTATTTCAGTCAGATAAGCACTTCAGAAGGCCAAAATCTCAGCTTCACCAAACCACTCAACTTTCGATGCTGGATTTACCCAAATGCTGATTTCAGTGAGATAAGCACGTCAGAAGACCAAAATCTCAACTTCAGGAAACCACTCAAATTTCGATGTTGTTTTCAATGAAGTGCTTATAACCACTCAACTTTTGATGCTGGTTTCACTGAATTGCTTATTTCAGTGAGATAAGCACTTCAGAATGCCAAAATCCCAACTTCACAAAACCACTCAACTTTCGATGTTGGGCTCACTGAAGTGCTTATTTCAGCGAGATAAGCTCTTCAGAAGGCCAAAATCCCAACCTCACCAAACGACTCAACTTTTGATGCTGGTTTCACTGAATTGCTTATTTCGGCGAGATAAGCACTTCAGAAGGCCAAAATCTCAACTTCACAAAACCACTCAAATTTCGATGCTGGTTTCACTGAATTGCTTATTTCGGCGAGATAAGCACTTCAGAAGGCCAAAATCTCAACTTCACAAAACCACTCAAATTTCGATGCTGGTTTCACTGAATTGCTTATTTCGGCGAGATAAGCACTTCAGAAGGCCAAAATCTCAACTTCACAAAACCACTCAAATTTCGATGCTGGGCTCATTGAAGTCCGTATTTCAGCAAGATAAGCACTTCAGAATGCCAAAATCCCAACCACACCAAACGACTCAAATTTTGATGCTGGTTTCACTGAAATGCTTCTTTCAGTCAGATAAGCACTTCAGAAGGCCAAAATCTCAACTTCACCAAAACACCCAACTTTCGATGCTGGGTTGACTGAAGTGCTTATTTCAGAGAGATAACCACTTCAGAATGCCAAAATCCCAACTTCACCAAACGACGCAACTTTTGATGCTGGTTTCACTGAATTGCTCATTCCAGTGTGATAAGCACATCAGAAGTCCAATATCTCATCTTCACTAAACCACCCTACTTTTGATCCTGGATTTACCCAAATGCTTATTTCAGTGAGATAAGGACTTCAGAAGACCAAAATCTAAACTTCAGCAAACCACTCAAATTTCGATGTGGTTTCAATGAAGTGCTTACTTCTGTGAGATAAGCTCTTCAGAAGGCCAAAATCCCAACTTCACAAAACAACACAACTTTCGATACTGCTTTCACTGAAGAGCTTATTTCAGTGAGATAAGCACTTCAGAAGGCAAAAATCCCAACCTCACCAAACGACTCAACTTTTGATGCTGGTTTCACTGAAATGCTTCTTTCAGTCAGATAAGCACTTCAGAAGGCCAAAAACTCAACTTCACCAAACCACTCAACTTTCGATGCTGGATTTACCCAAATGCTTATTTTAGTGAGATAAGCACTTCAGAAGACCAAAATCTGAACTTCACTGCACGACTCAACTTTTGATGTTGGATTTACCCAAATGATTATTTCAGTGAGATACGCACTTCAGAAGACCAAAATTTCAACTTCACCAAACCACTCAACTTTCGATGCTGGATTTACCCAAATGCTTATTTCAGTGAGATAAGCACTTCAGAAGGCCAAAATTTAAACTTCACTGAACGACTCAACTTTTGATGCTGGATTTACCCAAATGCTTATTTCAGTGAGACAAGCACTTCAGAAAGCCAAAATCTAAACTTCACCAAACCACTCAAATTTCGATGTTGTTTTCAATGAAGTGTACACTTCTGTGAGATAAGCCTTTCAGAAGGCCAAAATCCCAACCTCACCAAACGACTCAACTTTTGATGCTGGTTTCACTAAAATGTTCCTTTCAGTCAGATAAGCACTTCAGAAGACCAAAATCTAAACCTCACCAAACCACTCAAATTTCGATGTTGTTTTCAATGAAGTGGTTATCTCTATGAGATAAGCTCCTCAGAAGGCCAAAATGCCAACCTCAGCATACGACTCAACTTTTGATGCTGGTTTCACTGAAATGTTTCTTTCAGTGAAATAAGCACTTCAGAAGACCAAAATCTAAACTTCACCAAACCACTCAACTTTCGACGCTGGGTTCGCTGAAGTGCTTGTTTCAGCGAGATAAGCACTTTATGAGGACAAAATCTCAACCTCTCCAAACGACTCAACTTTTGATGCTGGTTTCACTGAATTGCTCATTTCAGTGTGATAAGCACATCAGCACATCAATATCTCAACTTCAGCAAACCATTCAAATTTCGATGTTGGTTTCAATGAAGTGCTTATGTCTGGGAGATGAAGCTCTTCAGAAAGACAAATTTCCAACCTCACCAAACGACTCAACTTTTGATGCTGGTTTCACTGAAATGTTTCTTTCATTGAAAGAAGGACTTCAGAAGACAAAAATCTGAAATTTACCAAACCACCCTACTTTTGATCCTGGATTTACCAAATGCTTATTTCAGTGAGATAAGCACTTCAGAAGACCAAAATCTAAACTTCAGCAAACCACTCAAATTTCGATGTTGTTTTCAATGAAGTGCTTACCTCTGTGAGATAAGCTCTTCAGAAGGCCAAAATCCCAACTTCACAAAACAACACAACTTTCGATGCTGCTTTCACTGAAGAGCTTATTTCAGTGAGATAAGCACTTCAGAAGGCAAAAATCCCAACCTCACCAAACGACTCAACTTTTGATGCTGGATTCATTGAAATCCTTATTTCAGTCAGATAAGCAGTTCAGAAGGACAAAATCTCAACTTCAACAAACCAATCAACTTTCGATGCTGTGTTCACTGAAGTGCTTATTTCAGTCAGATAAGCACTTCAGAAGGCCAAAATCTCAGCTTCACCAAACCACTCAACTTTCGATGCTGGATTTACCCAAATGCTGATTTCAGTGAGATAAGCACGTCAGAAGACCAAAATCTCAACTTCAGGAAACCACTCAAATTTCGATGTTGTTTTCAATGAAGTGCTTATAACCACTCAACTTTTGATGCTGGTTTCACTGAATTGCTTATTTCAGTGAGATAAGCACTTCAGAATGCCAAAATCCCAACTTCACAAAACCACTCAACTTTCGATGTTGGGCTCACTGAAGTGCTTATTTCAGCGAGATAAGCTCTTCAGAAGGCCAAAATCCCAACCTCACCAAACGACTCAACTTTTGATGCTGGTTTCACTGAATTGCTTATTTCGGCGAGATAAGCACTTCAGAAGGCCAAAATCTCAACTTCACAAAACCACTCAAATTTCGATGCTGGTTTCACTGAATTGCTTATTTCGGCGAGATAAGCACTTCAGAAGGCCAAAATCTCAACTTCACAAAACCACTCAAATTTCGATGCTGGTTTCACTGAATTGCTTATTTCGGCGAGATAAGCACTTCAGAAGGCCAAAATCTCAACTTCACAAAACCACTCAAATTTCGATGCTGGGCTCATTGAAGTCCGTATTTCAGCAAGATAAGCACTTCAGAATGCCAAAATCCCAACCACACCAAACGACTCAAATTTTGATGCTGGTTTCACTGAAATGCTTCTTTCAGTCAGATAAGCACTTCAGAAGGCCAAAATCTCAACTTCACCAAAACACCCAACTTTCGATGCTGGGTTGACTGAAGTGCTTATTTCAGAGAGATAACCACTTCAGAATGCCAAAATCCCAACTTCACCAAACGACGCAACTTTTGATGCTGGTTTCACTGAATTGCTCATTCCAGTGTGATAAGCACATCAGAAGTCCAATATCTCATCTTCACTAAACCACCCTACTTTTGATCCTGGATTTACCCAAATGCTTATTTCAGTGAGATAAGGACTTCAGAAGACCAAAATCTAAACTTCAGCAAACCACTCAAATTTCGATGTGGTTTCAATGAAGTGCTTACTTCTGTGAGATAAGCTCTTCAGAAGGCCAAAATCCCAACTTCACAAAACAACACAACTTTCGATACTGCTTTCACTGAAGAGCTTATTTCAGTGAGATAAGCACTTCAGAAGGCAAAAATCCCAACCTCACCAAACGACTCAACTTTTGATGCTGGTTTCACTGAAATGCTTCTTTCAGTCAGATAAGCACTTCAGAAGGCCAAAAACTCAACTTCACCAAACCACTCAACTTTCGATGCTGGATTTACCCAAATGCTTATTTTAGTGAGATAAGCACTTCAGAAGACCAAAATCTGAACTTCACTGCACGACTCAACTTTTGATGTTGGATTTACCCAAATGATTATTTCAGTGAGATACGCACTTCAGAAGACCAAAATTTCAACTTCACCAAACCACTCAACTTTCGATGCTGGATTTACCCAAATGCTTATTTCAGTGAGATAAGCACTTCAGAAGGCCAAAATTTAAACTTCACTGAACGACTCAACTTTTGATGCTGGATTTACCCAAATGCTTATTTCAGTGAGACAAGCACTTCAGAAAGCCAAAATCTAAACTTCACCAAACCACTCAAATTTCGATGTTGTTTTCAATGAAGTGTACACTTCTGTGAGATAAGCCTTTCAGAAGGCCAAAATCCCAACCTCACCAAACGACTCAACTTTTGATGCTGGTTTCACTAAAATGTTCCTTTCAGTCAGATAAGCACTTCAGAAGACCAAAATCTAAACCTCACCAAACCACTCAAATTTCGATGTTGTTTTCAATGAAGTGGTTATCTCTATGAGATAAGCTCCTCAGAAGGCCAAAATGCCAACCTCAGCATACGACTCAACTTTTGATGCTGGTTTCACTGAAATGTTTCTTTCAGTGAAATAAGCACTTCAGAAGACCAAAATCTGAAATTCACAAAACCACTCAACTTTCGACGCTGGGTTCGCTGAAGTGCTTGTTTCAGCGAGATAAGCACTTTATGAGGACAAAATCTCAACCTCTCCAAACGACTCAACTTTTGATGCTGGTTTCACTGAATTGCTCATTTCAGTGTGATAAGCACATCAGCACATCAATATCTCAACTTCAGCAAACCATTCAAATTTCGATGTTGGTTTCAATGAAGTGCTTATGTCTGGGAGATGAAGCTCTTCAGAAAGACAAATTTCCAACCTCACCAAACGACTCAACTTTTGATGCTGGTTTCACTGAAATGTTTCTTTCATTGAAAGAAGGACTTCAGAAGACAAAAATCTGAAATTTACCAAACCACCCTACTTTTGATCCTGGATTTACCAAATGCTTATTTCAGTGAGATAAGCACTTCAGAAGACCAAAATCTAAACTTCAGCAAACCACTCAAATTTCGATGTTGTTTTCAATGAAGTGCTTACCTCTGTGAGATAAGCTCTTCAGAAGGCCAAAATCCCAACTTCACAAAACAACACAACTTTCGATGCTGCTTTCACTGAAGAGCTTATTTCAGTGAGATAAGCACTTCAGAAGGCAAAAATCCCAACCTCACCAAACGACTCAACTTTTGATGCTGGATTCATTGAAATCCTTATTTCAGTCAGATAAGCAGTTCAGAAGGACAAAATCTCAACTTCAACAAACCAATCAACTTTCGATGCTGTGTTCACTGAAGTGCTTATTTCAGTCAGATAAGCACTTCAGAAGGCCAAAATCTCAGCTTCACCAAACCACTCAACTTTCGATGCTGGATTTACCCAAATGCTGATTTCAGTGAGATAAGCACGTCAGAAGACCAAAATCTCAACTTCAGGAAACCACTCAAATTTCGATGTTGTTTTCAATGAAGTGCTTATAACCACTCAACTTTTGATGCTGGTTTCACTGAATTGCTTATTTCAGTGAGATAAGCACTTCAGAATGCCAAAATCCCAACTTCACAAAACCACTCAACTTTCGATGTTGGGCTCACTGAAGTGCTTATTTCAGCGAGATAAGCTCTTCAGAAGGCCAAAATCCCAACCTCACCAAACGACTCAACTTTTGATGCTGGTTTCACTGAATTGCTTATTTCGGCGAGATAAGCACTTCAGAAGGCCAAAATCTCAACTTCACAAAACCACTCAAATTTCGATGTTGTTTTCAATGAAGTGCTTACCTCTGTGAGATAAGCTCTTCAGAAGGCCAAAATCCCAACTTCACAAAACAACACAACTTTCGATGCTGCTTTCACTGAAGAGCTTATTTCAGTGAGATAAGCACTTCAGAAGGCAAAAATCCCAACCTCACCAAACGACTCAACTTTTGATGCTGGATTCATTGAAATCCTTATTTCAGTCAGATAAGCAGTTCAGAAGGACAAAATCTCAACTTCAACAAACCAATCAACTTTCGATGCTGTGTTCACTGAAGTGCTTATTTCAGTCAGATAAGCACTTCAGAAGGCCAAAATCTCAGCTTCACCAAACCACTCAACTTTCGATGCTGGATTTACCCAAATGCTGATTTCAGTGAGATAAGCACGTCAGAAGACCAAAATCTCAACTTCAGGAAACCACTCAAATTTCGATGTTGTTTTCAATGAAGTGCTTATAACCACTCAACTTTTGATGCTGGTTTCACTGAATTGCTTATTTCAGTGAGATAAGCACTTCAGAATGCCAAAATCCCAACTTCACAAAACCACTCAACTTTCGATGTTGGGCTCACTGAAGTGCTTATTTCAGCGAGATAAGCTCTTCAGAAGGCCAAAATCCCAACCTCACCAAACGACTCAACTTTTGATGCTGGTTTCACTGAATTGCTTATTTCGGCGAGATAAGCACTTCAGAAGGCCAAAATCTCAACTTCACAAAACCACTCAAATTTCGATGCTGGTTTCACTGAATTGCTTATTTCGGCGAGATAAGCACTTCAGAAGGCCAAAATCTCAACTTCACAAAACCACTCAAATTTCGATGCTGGTTTCACTGAATTGCTTATTTCGGCGAGATAAGCACTTCAGAAGGCCAAAATCTCAACTTCACAAAACCACTCAAATTTCGATGCTGGGCTCATTGAAGTCCGTATTTCAGCAAGATAAGCACTTCAGAATGCCAAAATCCCAACCACACCAAACGACTCAAATTTTGATGCTGGTTTCACTGAAATGCTTCTTTCAGTCAGATAAGCACTTCAGAAGGCCAAAATCTCAACTTCACCAAAACACCCAACTTTCGATGCTGGGTTGACTGAAGTGCTTATTTCAGAGAGATAACCACTTCAGAATGCCAAAATCCCAACTTCACCAAACGACGCAACTTTTGATGCTGGTTTCACTGAATTGCTCATTCCAGTGTGATAAGCACATCAGAAGTCCAATATCTCATCTTCACTAAACCACCCTACTTTTGATCCTGGATTTACCCAAATGCTTATTTCAGTGAGATAAGGACTTCAGAAGACCAAAATCTAAACTTCAGCAAACCACTCAAATTTCGATGTGGTTTCAATGAAGTGCTTACTTCTGTGAGATAAGCTCTTCAGAAGGCCAAAATCCCAACTTCACAAAACAACACAACTTTCGATACTGCTTTCACTGAAGAGCTTATTTCAGTGAGATAAGCACTTCAGAAGGCAAAAATCCCAACCTCACCAAACGACTCAACTTTTGATGCTGGTTTCACTGAAATGCTTCTTTCAGTCAGATAAGCACTTCAGAAGGCCAAAAACTCAACTTCACCAAACCACTCAACTTTCGATGCTGGATTTACCCAAATGCTTATTTTAGTGAGATAAGCACTTCAGAAGACCAAAATCTGAACTTCACTGCACGACTCAACTTTTGATGTTGGATTTACCCAAATGATTATTTCAGTGAGATACGCACTTCAGAAGACCAAAATTTCAACTTCACCAAACCACTCAACTTTCGATGCTGGATTTACCCAAATGCTTATTTCAGTGAGATAAGCACTTCAGAAGGCCAAAATTTAAACTTCACTGAACGACTCAACTTTTGATGCTGGATTTACCCAAATGCTTATTTCAGTGAGACAAGCACTTCAGAAAGCCAAAATCTAAACTTCACCAAACCACTCAAATTTCGATGTTGTTTTCAATGAAGTGTACACTTCTGTGAGATAAGCCTTTCAGAAGGCCAAAATCCCAACCTCACCAAACGACTCAACTTTTGATGCTGGTTTCACTAAAATGTTCCTTTCAGTCAGATAAGCACTTCAGAAGACCAAAATCTAAACCTCACCAAACCACTCAAATTTCGATGTTGTTTTCAATGAAGTGGTTATCTCTATGAGATAAGCTCCTCAGAAGGCCAAAATGCCAACCTCAGCATACGACTCAACTTTTGATGCTGGTTTCACTGAAATGTTTCTTTCAGTGAAATAAGCACTTCAGAAGACCAAAATCTGAAATTCACAAAACCACTCAACTTTCGACGCTGGGTTCGCTGAAGTGCTTGTTTCAGCGAGATAAGCACTTTATGAGGACAAAATCTCAACCTCTCCAAACGACTCAACTTTTGATGCTGGTTTCACTGAATTGCTCATTTCAGTGTGATAAGCACATCAGCACATCAATATCTCAACTTCAGCAAACCATTCAAATTTCGATGTTGGTTTCAATGAAGTGCTTATGTCTGGGAGATGAAGCTCTTCAGAAAGACAAATTTCCAACCTCACCAAACGACTCAACTTTTGATGCTGGTTTCACTGAAATGTTTCTTTCATTGAAAGAAGGACTTCAGAAGACAAAAATCTGAAATTTACCAAACCACCCTACTTTTGATCCTGGATTTACCAAATGCTTATTTCAGTGAGATAAGCACTTCAGAAGACCAAAATCTAAACTTCAGCAAACCACTCAAATTTCGATGTTGTTTTCAATGAAGTGCTTACCTCTGTGAGATAAGCTCTTCAGAAGGCCAAAATCCCAACTTCACAAAACAACACAACTTTCGATGCTGCTTTCACTGAAGAGCTTATTTCAGTGAGATAAGCACTTCAGAAGGCAAAAATCCCAACCTCACCAAACGACTCAACTTTTGATGCTGGATTCATTGAAATCCTTATTTCAGTCAGATAAGCAGTTCAGAAGGACAAAATCTCAACTTCAACAAACCAATCAACTTTCGATGCTGTGTTCACTGAAGTGCTTATTTCAGTCAGATAAGCACTTCAGAAGGCCAAAATCTCAGCTTCACCAAACCACTCAACTTTCGATGCTGGATTTACCCAAATGCTGATTTCAGTGAGATAAGCACGTCAGAAGACCAAAATCTCAACTTCAGGAAACCACTCAAATTTCGATGTTGTTTTCAATGAAGTGCTTATAACCACTCAACTTTTGATGCTGGTTTCACTGAATTGCTTATTTCAGTGAGATAAGCACTTCAGAATGCCAAAATCCCAACTTCACAAAACCACTCAACTTTCGATGTTGGGCTCACTGAAGTGCTTATTTCAGCGAGATAAGCTCTTCAGAAGGCCAAAATCCCAACCTCACCAAACGACTCAACTTTTGATGCTGGTTTCACTGAATTGCTTATTTCGGCGAGATAAGCACTTCAGAAGGCCAAAATCTCAACTTCACAAAACCACTCAAATTTCGATGTTGTTTTCAATGAAGTGCTTACCTCTGTGAGATAAGCTCTTCAGAAGGCCAAAATCCCAACTTCACAAAACAACACAACTTTCGATGCTGCTTTCACTGAAGAGCTTATTTCAGTGAGATAAGCACTTCAGAAGGCAAAAATCCCAACCTCACCAAACGACTCAACTTTTGATGCTGGATTCATTGAAATCCTTATTTCAGTCAGATAAGCAGTTCAGAAGGACAAAATCTCAACTTCAACAAACCAATCAACTTTCGATGCTGTGTTCACTGAAGTGCTTATTTCAGTCAGATAAGCACTTCAGAAGGCCAAAATCTCAGCTTCACCAAACCACTCAACTTTCGATGCTGGATTTACCCAAATGCTGATTTCAGTGAGATAAGCACGTCAGAAGACCAAAATCTCAACTTCAGGAAACCACTCAAATTTCGATGTTGTTTTCAATGAAGTGCTTATAACCACTCAACTTTTGATGCTGGTTTCACTGAATTGCTTATTTCAGTGAGATAAGCACTTCAGAATGCCAAAATCCCAACTTCACAAAACCACTCAACTTTCGATGTTGGGCTCACTGAAGTGCTTATTTCAGCGAGATAAGCTCTTCAGAAGGCCAAAATCCCAACCTCACCAAACGACTCAACTTTTGATGCTGGTTTCACTGAATTGCTTATTTCGGCGAGATAAGCACTTCAGAAGGCCAAAATCTCAACTTCACAAAACCACTCAAATTTCGATGCTGGTTTCACTGAATTGCTTATTTCGGCGAGATAAGCACTTCAGAAGGCCAAAATCTCAACTTCACAAAACCACTCAAATTTCGATGCTGGTTTCACTGAATTGCTTATTTCGGCGAGATAAGCACTTCAGAAGGCCAAAATCTCAACTTCACAAAACCACTCAAATTTCGATGCTGGGCTCATTGAAGTCCGTATTTCAGCAAGATAAGCACTTCAGAATGCCAAAATCCCAACCACACCAAACGACTCAAATTTTGATGCTGGTTTCACTGAAATGCTTCTTTCAGTCAGATAAGCACTTCAGAAGGCCAAAATCTCAACTTCACCAAAACACCCAACTTTCGATGCTGGGTTGACTGAAGTGCTTATTTCAGAGAGATAACCACTTCAGAATGCCAAAATCCCAACTTCACCAAACGACGCAACTTTTGATGCTGGTTTCACTGAATTGCTCATTCCAGTGTGATAAGCACATCAGAAGTCCAATATCTCATCTTCACTAAACCACCCTACTTTTGATCCTGGATTTACCCAAATGCTTATTTCAGTGAGATAAGGACTTCAGAAGACCAAAATCTAAACTTCAGCAAACCACTCAAATTTCGATGTGGTTTCAATGAAGTGCTTACTTCTGTGAGATAAGCTCTTCAGAAGGCCAAAATCCCAACTTCACAAAACAACACAACTTTCGATACTGCTTTCACTGAAGAGCTTATTTCAGTGAGATAAGCACTTCAGAAGGCAAAAATCCCAACCTCACCAAACGACTCAACTTTTGATGCTGGTTTCACTGAAATGCTTCTTTCAGTCAGATAAGCACTTCAGAAGGCCAAAAACTCAACTTCACCAAACCACTCAACTTTCGATGCTGGATTTACCCAAATGCTTATTTTAGTGAGATAAGCACTTCAGAAGACCAAAATCTGAACTTCACTGCACGACTCAACTTTTGATGTTGGATTTACCCAAATGATTATTTCAGTGAGATACGCACTTCAGAAGACCAAAATTTCAACTTCACCAAACCACTCAACTTTCGATGCTGGATTTACCCAAATGCTTATTTCAGTGAGATAAGCACTTCAGAAGGCCAAAATTTAAACTTCACTGAACGACTCAACTTTTGATGCTGGATTTACCCAAATGCTTATTTCAGTGAGACAAGCACTTCAGAAAGCCAAAATCTAAACTTCACCAAACCACTCAAATTTCGATGTTGTTTTCAATGAAGTGTACACTTCTGTGAGATAAGCCTTTCAGAAGGCCAAAATCCCAACCTCACCAAACGACTCAACTTTTGATGCTGGTTTCACTAAAATGTTCCTTTCAGTCAGATAAGCACTTCAGAAGACCAAAATCTAAACCTCACCAAACCACTCAAATTTCGATGTTGTTTTCAATGAAGTGGTTATCTCTATGAGATAAGCTCCTCAGAAGGCCAAAATGCCAACCTCAGCATACGACTCAACTTTTGATGCTGGTTTCACTGAAATGTTTCTTTCAGTGAAATAAGCACTTCAGAAGACCAAAATCTGAAATTCACAAAACCACTCAACTTTCGACGCTGGGTTCGCTGAAGTGCTTGTTTCAGCGAGATAAGCACTTTATGAGGACAAAATCTCAACCTCTCCAAACGACTCAACTTTTGATGCTGGTTTCACTGAATTGCTCATTTCAGTGTGATAAGCACATCAGCACATCAATATCTCAACTTCAGCAAACCATTCAAATTTCGATGTTGGTTTCAATGAAGTGCTTATGTCTGGGAGATGAAGCTCTTCAGAAAGACAAATTTCCAACCTCACCAAACGACTCAACTTTTGATGCTGGTTTCACTGAAATGTTTCTTTCATTGAAAGAAGGACTTCAGAAGACAAAAATCTGAAATTTACCAAACCACCCTACTTTTGATCCTGGATTTACCAAATGCTTATTTCAGTGAGATAAGCACTTCAGAAGACCAAAATCTAAACTTCAGCAAACCACTCAAATTTCGATGTTGTTTTCAATGAAGTGCTTACCTCTGTGAGATAAGCTCTTCAGAAGGCCAAAATCCCAACTTCACAAAACAACACAACTTTCGATGCTGCTTTCACTGAAGAGCTTATTTCAGTGAGATAAGCACTTCAGAAGGCAAAAATCCCAACCTCACCAAACGACTCAACTTTTGATGCTGGATTCATTGAAATCCTTATTTCAGTCAGATAAGCAGTTCAGAAGGACAAAATCTCAACTTCAACAAACCAATCAACTTTCGATGCTGTGTTCACTGAAGTGCTTATTTCAGTCAGATAAGCACTTCAGAAGGCCAAAATCTCAGCTTCACCAAACCACTCAACTTTCGATGCTGGATTTACCCAAATGCTGATTTCAGTGAGATAAGCACGTCAGAAGACCAAAATCTCAACTTCAGGAAACCACTCAAATTTCGATGTTGTTTTCAATGAAGTGCTTATAACCACTCAACTTTTGATGCTGGTTTCACTGAATTGCTTATTTCAGTGAGATAAGCACTTCAGAATGCCAAAATCCCAACTTCACAAAACCACTCAACTTTCGATGTTGGGCTCACTGAAGTGCTTATTTCAGCGAGATAAGCTCTTCAGAAGGCCAAAATCCCAACCTCACCAAACGACTCAACTTTTGATGCTGGTTTCACTGAATTGCTTATTTCGGCGAGATAAGCACTTCAGAAGGCCAAAATCTCAACTTCACAAAACCACTCAAATTTCGATGCTGGTTTCACTGAATTGCTTATTTCGGCGAGATAAGCACTTCAGAAGGCCAAAATCTCAACTTCACAAAACCACTCAAATTTCGATGCTGGTTTCACTGAATTGCTTATTTCGGCGAGATAAGCACTTCAGAAGGCCAAAATCTCAACTTCACAAAACCACTCAAATTTCGATGCTGGGCTCATTGAAGTCCGTATTTCAGCAAGATAAGCACTTCAGAATGCCAAAATCCCAACCACACCAAACGACTCAAATTTTGATGCTGGTTTCACTGAAATGCTTCTTTCAGTCAGATAAGCACTTCAGAAGGCCAAAATCTCAACTTCACCAAAACACCCAACTTTCGATGCTGGGTTGACTGAAGTGCTTATTTCAGAGAGATAACCACTTCAGAATGCCAAAATCCCAACTTCACCAAACGACGCAACTTTTGATGCTGGTTTCACTGAATTGCTCATTCCAGTGTGATAAGCACATCAGAAGTCCAATATCTCATCTTCACTAAACCACCCTACTTTTGATCCTGGATTTACCCAAATGCTTATTTCAGTGAGATAAGGACTTCAGAAGACCAAAATCTAAACTTCAGCAAACCACTCAAATTTCGATGTGGTTTCAATGAAGTGCTTACTTCTGTGAGATAAGCTCTTCAGAAGGCCAAAATCCCAACTTCACAAAACAACACAACTTTCGATACTGCTTTCACTGAAGAGCTTATTTCAGTGAGATAAGCACTTCAGAAGGCAAAAATCCCAACCTCACCAAACGACTCAACTTTTGATGCTGGTTTCACTGAAATGCTTCTTTCAGTCAGATAAGCACTTCAGAAGGCCAAAAACTCAACTTCACCAAACCACTCAACTTTCGATGCTGGATTTACCCAAATGCTTATTTTAGTGAGATAAGCACTTCAGAAGACCAAAATCTGAACTTCACTGCACGACTCAACTTTTGATGTTGGATTTACCCAAATGATTATTTCAGTGAGATACGCACTTCAGAAGACCAAAATTTCAACTTCACCAAACCACTCAACTTTCGATGCTGGATTTACCCAAATGCTTATTTCAGTGAGATAAGCACTTCAGAAGGCCAAAATTTAAACTTCACTGAACGACTCAACTTTTGATGCTGGATTTACCCAAATGCTTATTTCAGTGAGACAAGCACTTCAGAAAGCCAAAATCTAAACTTCACCAAACCACTCAAATTTCGATGTTGTTTTCAATGAAGTGTACACTTCTGTGAGATAAGCCTTTCAGAAGGCCAAAATCCCAACCTCACCAAACGACTCAACTTTTGATGCTGGTTTCACTAAAATGTTCCTTTCAGTCAGATAAGCACTTCAGAAGACCAAAATCTAAACCTCACCAAACCACTCAAATTTCGATGTTGTTTTCAATGAAGTGGTTATCTCTATGAGATAAGCTCCTCAGAAGGCCAAAATGCCAACCTCAGCATACGACTCAACTTTTGATGCTGGTTTCACTGAAATGTTTCTTTCAGTGAAATAAGCACTTCAGAAGACCAAAATCTGAAATTCACAAAACCACTCAACTTTCGACGCTGGGTTCGCTGAAGTGCTTGTTTCAGCGAGATAAGCACTTTATGAGGACAAAATCTCAACCTCTCCAAACGACTCAACTTTTGATGCTGGTTTCACTGAATTGCTCATTTCAGTGTGATAAGCACATCAGCACATCAATATCTCAACTTCAGCAAACCATTCAAATTTCGATGTTGGTTTCAATGAAGTGCTTATGTCTGGGAGATGAAGCTCTTCAGAAAGACAAATTTCCAACCTCACCAAACGACTCAACTTTTGATGCTGGTTTCACTGAAATGTTTCTTTCATTGAAAGAAGGACTTCAGAAGACAAAAATCTGAAATTTACCAAACCACCCTACTTTTGATCCTGGATTTACCAAATGCTTATTTCAGTGAGATAAGCACTTCAGAAGACCAAAATCTAAACTTCAGCAAACCACTCAAATTTCGATGTTGTTTTCAATGAAGTGCTTACCTCTGTGAGATAAGCTCTTCAGAAGGCCAAAATCCCAACTTCACAAAACAACACAACTTTCGATGCTGCTTTCACTGAAGAGCTTATTTCAGTGAGATAAGCACTTCAGAAGGCAAAAATCCCAACCTCACCAAACGACTCAACTTTTGATGCTGGATTCATTGAAATCCTTATTTCAGTCAGATAAGCAGTTCAGAAGGACAAAATCTCAACTTCAACAAACCAATCAACTTTCGATGCTGTGTTCACTGAAGTGCTTATTTCAGTCAGATAAGCACTTCAGAAGGCCAAAATCTCAGCTTCACCAAACCACTCAACTTTCGATGCTGGATTTACCCAAATGCTGATTTCAGTGAGATAAGCACGTCAGAAGACCAAAATCTCAACTTCAGGAAACCACTCAAATTTCGATGTTGTTTTCAATGAAGTGCTTATAACCACTCAACTTTTGATGCTGGTTTCACTGAATTGCTTATTTCAGTGAGATAAGCACTTCAGAATGCCAAAATCCCAACTTCACAAAACCACTCAACTTTCGATGTTGGGCTCACTGAAGTGCTTATTTCAGCGAGATAAGCTCTTCAGAAGGCCAAAATCCCAACCTCACCAAACGACTCAACTTTTGATGCTGGTTTCACTGAATTGCTTATTTCGGCGAGATAAGCACTTCAGAAGGCCAAAATCTCAACTTCACAAAACCACTCAAATTTCGATGCTGGTTTCACTGAATTGCTTATTTCGGCGAGATAAGCACTTCAGAAGGCCAAAATCTCAACTTCACAAAACCACTCAAATTTCGATGCTGGTTTCACTGAATTGCTTATTTCGGCGAGATAAGCACTTCAGAAGGCCAAAATCTCAACTTCACAAAACCACTCAAATTTCGATGCTGGGCTCATTGAAGTCCGTATTTCAGCAAGATAAGCACTTCAGAATGCCAAAATCCCAACCACACCAAACGACTCAAATTTTGATGCTGGTTTCACTGAAATGCTTCTTTCAGTCAGATAAGCACTTCAGAAGGCCAAAATCTCAACTTCACCAAAACACCCAACTTTCGATGCTGGGTTGACTGAAGTGCTTATTTCAGAGAGATAACCACTTCAGAATGCCAAAATCCCAACTTCACCAAACGACGCAACTTTTGATGCTGGTTTCACTGAATTGCTCATTCCAGTGTGATAAGCACATCAGAAGTCCAATATCTCATCTTCACTAAACCACCCTACTTTTGATCCTGGATTTACCCAAATGCTTATTTCAGTGAGATAAGGACTTCAGAAGACCAAAATCTAAACTTCAGCAAACCACTCAAATTTCGATGTGGTTTCAATGAAGTGCTTACTTCTGTGAGATAAGCTCTTCAGAAGGCCAAAATCCCAACTTCACAAAACAACACAACTTTCGATACTGCTTTCACTGAAGAGCTTATTTCAGTGAGATAAGCACTTCAGAAGGCAAAAATCCCAACCTCACCAAACGACTCAACTTTTGATGCTGGTTTCACTGAAATGCTTCTTTCAGTCAGATAAGCACTTCAGAAGGCCAAAAACTCAACTTCACCAAACCACTCAACTTTCGATGCTGGATTTACCCAAATGCTTATTTTAGTGAGATAAGCACTTCAGAAGACCAAAATCTGAACTTCACTGCACGACTCAACTTTTGATGTTGGATTTACCCAAATGATTATTTCAGTGAGATACGCACTTCAGAAGACCAAAATTTCAACTTCACCAAACCACTCAACTTTCGATGCTGGATTTACCCAAATGCTTATTTCAGTGAGATAAGCACTTCAGAAGGCCAAAATTTAAACTTCACTGAACGACTCAACTTTTGATGCTGGATTTACCCAAATGCTTATTTCAGTGAGACAAGCACTTCAGAAAGCCAAAATCTAAACTTCACCAAACCACTCAAATTTCGATGTTGTTTTCAATGAAGTGTACACTTCTGTGAGATAAGCCTTTCAGAAGGCCAAAATCCCAACCTCACCAAACGACTCAACTTTTGATGCTGGTTTCACTAAAATGTTCCTTTCAGTCAGATAAGCACTTCAGAAGACCAAAATCTAAACCTCACCAAACCACTCAAATTTCGATGTTGTTTTCAATGAAGTGGTTATCTCTATGAGATAAGCTCCTCAGAAGGCCAAAATGCCAACCTCAGCATACGACTCAACTTTTGATGCTGGTTTCACTGAAATGTTTCTTTCAGTGAAATAAGCACTTCAGAAGACCAAAATCTGAAATTCACAAAACCACTCAACTTTCGACGCTGGGTTCGCTGAAGTGCTTGTTTCAGCGAGATAAGCACTTTATGAGGACAAAATCTCAACCTCTCCAAACGACTCAACTTTTGATGCTGGTTTCACTGAATTGCTCATTTCAGTGTGATAAGCACATCAGCACATCAATATCTCAACTTCAGCAAACCATTCAAATTTCGATGTTGGTTTCAATGAAGTGCTTATGTCTGGGAGATGAAGCTCTTCAGAAAGACAAATTTCCAACCTCACCAAACGACTCAACTTTTGATGCTGGTTTCACTGAAATGTTTCTTTCATTGAAAGAAGGACTTCAGAAGACAAAAATCTGAAATTTACCAAACCACCCTACTTTTGATCCTGGATTTACCAAATGCTTATTTCAGTGAGATAAGCACTTCAGAAGACCAAAATCTAAACTTCAGCAAACCACTCAAATTTCGATGTTGTTTTCAATGAAGTGCTTACCTCTGTGAGATAAGCTCTTCAGAAGGCCAAAATCCCAACTTCACAAAACAACACAACTTTCGATGCTGCTTTCACTGAAGAGCTTATTTCAGTGAGATAAGCACTTCAGAAGGCAAAAATCCCAACCTCACCAAACGACTCAACTTTTGATGCTGGATTCATTGAAATCCTTATTTCAGTCAGATAAGCAGTTCAGAAGGACAAAATCTCAACTTCAACAAACCAATCAACTTTCGATGCTGTGTTCACTGAAGTGCTTATTTCAGTCAGATAAGCACTTCAGAAGGCCAAAATCTCAGCTTCACCAAACCACTCAACTTTCGATGCTGGATTTACCCAAATGCTGATTTCAGTGAGATAAGCACGTCAGAAGACCAAAATCTCAACTTCAGGAAACCACTCAAATTTCGATGTTGTTTTCAATGAAGTGCTTATAACCACTCAACTTTTGATGCTGGTTTCACTGAATTGCTTATTTCAGTGAGATAAGCACTTCAGAATGCCAAAATCCCAACTTCACAAAACCACTCAACTTTCGATGTTGGGCTCACTGAAGTGCTTATTTCAGCGAGATAAGCTCTTCAGAAGGCCAAAATCCCAACCTCACCAAACGACTCAACTTTTGATGCTGGTTTCACTGAATTGCTTATTTCGGCGAGATAAGCACTTCAGAAGGCCAAAATCTCAACTTCACAAAACCACTCAAATTTCGATGCTGGTTTCACTGAATTGCTTATTTCGGCGAGATAAGCACTTCAGAAGGCCAAAATCTCAACTTCACAAAACCACTCAAATTTCGATGCTGGTTTCACTGAATTGCTTATTTCGGCGAGATAAGCACTTCAGAAGGCCAAAATCTCAACTTCACAAAACCACTCAAATTTCGATGCTGGGCTCATTGAAGTCCGTATTTCAGCAAGATAAGCACTTCAGAATGCCAAAATCCCAACCACACCAAACGACTCAAATTTTGATGCTGGTTTCACTGAAATGCTTCTTTCAGTCAGATAAGCACTTCAGAAGGCCAAAATCTCAACTTCACCAAAACACCCAACTTTCGATGCTGGGTTGACTGAAGTGCTTATTTCAGAGAGATAACCACTTCAGAATGCCAAAATCCCAACTTCACCAAACGACGCAACTTTTGATGCTGGTTTCACTGAATTGCTCATTCCAGTGTGATAAGCACATCAGAAGTCCAATATCTCATCTTCACTAAACCACCCTACTTTTGATCCTGGATTTACCCAAATGCTTATTTCAGTGAGATAAGGACTTCAGAAGACCAAAATCTAAACTTCAGCAAACCACTCAAATTTCGATGTGGTTTCAATGAAGTGCTTACTTCTGTGAGATAAGCTCTTCAGAAGGCCAAAATCCCAACTTCACAAAACAACACAACTTTCGATACTGCTTTCACTGAAGAGCTTATTTCAGTGAGATAAGCACTTCAGAAGGCAAAAATCCCAACCTCACCAAACGACTCAACTTTTGATGCTGGTTTCACTGAATTGCTCATTTCAGTGTGATAAGCACATCAGCACATCAATATCTCAACTTCAGCAAACCATTCAAATTTCGATGTTGGTTTCAATGAAGTGCTTATGTCTGGGAGATGAAGCTCTTCAGAAAGACAAATTTCCAACCTCACCAAACGACTCAACTTTTGATGCTGGTTTCACTGAAATGTTTCTTTCATTGAAAGAAGGACTTCAGAAGACAAAAATCTGAAATTTACCAAACCACCCTACTTTTGATCCTGGATTTACCAAATGCTTATTTCAGTGAGATAAGCACTTCAGAAGACCAAAATCTAAACTTCAGCAAACCACTCAAATTTCGATGTTGTTTTCAATGAAGTGCTTACCTCTGTGAGATAAGCTCTTCAGAAGGCCAAAATCCCAACTTCACAAAACAACACAACTTTCGATGCTGCTTTCACTGAAGAGCTTATTTCAGTGAGATAAGCACTTCAGAAGGCAAAAATCCCAACCTCACCAAACGACTCAACTTTTGATGCTGGATTCATTGAAATCCTTATTTCAGTCAGATAAGCAGTTCAGAAGGACAAAATCTCAACTTCAACAAACCAATCAACTTTCGATGCTGTGTTCACTGAAGTGCTTATTTCAGTCAGATAAGCACTTCAGAAGGCCAAAATCTCAGCTTCACCAAACCACTCAACTTTCGATGCTGGATTTACCCAAATGCTGATTTCAGTGAGATAAGCACGTCAGAAGACCAAAATCTCAACTTCAGGAAACCACTCAAATTTCGATGTTGTTTTCAATGAAGTGCTTATAACCACTCAACTTTTGATGCTGGTTTCACTGAATTGCTTATTTCAGTGAGATAAGCACTTCAGAATGCCAAAATCCCAACTTCACAAAACCACTCAACTTTCGATGTTGGGCTCACTGAAGTGCTTATTTCAGCGAGATAAGCTCTTCAGAAGGCCAAAATCCCAACCTCACCAAACGACTCAACTTTTGATGCTGGTTTCACTGAATTGCTTATTTCGGCGAGATAAGCACTTCAGAAGGCCAAAATCTCAACTTCACAAAACCACTCAAATTTCGATGCTGGTTTCACTGAATTGCTTATTTCGGCGAGATAAGCACTTCAGAAGGCCAAAATCTCAACTTCACAAAACCACTCAAATTTCGATGCTGGTTTCACTGAATTGCTTATTTCGGCGAGATAAGCACTTCAGAAGGCCAAAATCTCAACTTCACAAAACCACTCAAATTTCGATGCTGGGCTCATTGAAGTCCGTATTTCAGCAAGATAAGCACTTCAGAATGCCAAAATCCCAACCACACCAAACGACTCAAATTTTGATGCTGGTTTCACTGAAATGCTTCTTTCAGTCAGATAAGCACTTCAGAAGGCCAAAATCTCAACTTCACCAAAACACCCAACTTTCGATGCTGGGTTGACTGAAGTGCTTATTTCAGAGAGATAACCACTTCAGAATGCCAAAATCCCAACTTCACCAAACGACGCAACTTTTGATGCTGGTTTCACTGAATTGCTCATTCCAGTGTGATAAGCACATCAGAAGTCCAATATCTCATCTTCACTAAACCACCCTACTTTTGATCCTGGATTTACCCAAATGCTTATTTCAGTGAGATAAGGACTTCAGAAGACCAAAATCTAAACTTCAGCAAACCACTCAAATTTCGATGTGGTTTCAATGAAGTGCTTACTTCTGTGAGATAAGCTCTTCAGAAGGCCAAAATCCCAACTTCACAAAACAACACAACTTTCGATACTGCTTTCACTGAAGAGCTTATTTCAGTGAGATAAGCACTTCAGAAGGCAAAAATCCCAACCTCACCAAACGACTCAACTTTTGATGCTGGTTTCACTGAAATGCTTCTTTCAGTCAGATAAGCACTTCAGAAGGCCAAAAACTCAACTTCACCAAACCACTCAACTTTCGATGCTGGATTTACCCAAATGCTTATTTTAGTGAGATAAGCACTTCAGAAGACCAAAATCTGAACTTCACTGCACGACTCAACTTTTGATGTTGGATTTACCCAAATGATTATTTCAGTGAGATACGCACTTCAGAAGACCAAAATTTCAACTTCACCAAACCACTCAACTTTCGATGCTGGATTTACCCAAATGCTTATTTCAGTGAGATAAGCACTTCAGAAGGCCAAAATTTAAACTTCACTGAACGACTCAACTTTTGATGCTGGATTTACCCAAATGCTTATTTCAGTGAGACAAGCACTTCAGAAAGCCAAAATCTAAACTTCACCAAACCACTCAAATTTCGATGTTGTTTTCAATGAAGTGTACACTTCTGTGAGATAAGCCTTTCAGAAGGCCAAAATCCCAACCTCACCAAACGACTCAACTTTTGATGCTGGTTTCACTAAAATGTTCCTTTCAGTCAGATAAGCACTTCAGAAGACCAAAATCTAAACCTCACCAAACCACTCAAATTTCGATGTTGTTTTCAATGAAGTGGTTATCTCTATGAGATAAGCTCCTCAGAAGGCCAAAATGCCAACCTCAGCATACGACTCAACTTTTGATGCTGGTTTCACTGAAATGTTTCTTTCAGTGAAATAAGCACTTCAGAAGACCAAAATCTGAAATTCACAAAACCACTCAACTTTCGACGCTGGGTTCGCTGAAGTGCTTGTTTCAGCGAGATAAGCACTTTATGAGGACAAAATCTCAACCTCTCCAAACGACTCAACTTTTGATGCTGGTTTCACTGAATTGCTCATTTCAGTGTGATAAGCACATCAGCACATCAATATCTCAACTTCAGCAAACCATTCAAATTTCGATGTTGGTTTCAATGAAGTGCTTATGTCTGGGAGATGAAGCTCTTCAGAAAGACAAATTTCCAACCTCACCAAACGACTCAACTTTTGATGCTGGTTTCACTGAAATGTTTCTTTCATTGAAAGAAGGACTTCAGAAGACAAAAATCTGAAATTTACCAAACCACCCTACTTTTGATCCTGGATTTACCAAATGCTTATTTCAGTGAGATAAGCACTTCAGAAGACCAAAATCTAAACTTCAGCAAACCACTCAAATTTCGATGTTGTTTTCAATGAAGTGCTTACCTCTGTGAGATAAGCTCTTCAGAAGGCCAAAATCCCAACTTCACAAAACAACACAACTTTCGATGCTGCTTTCACTGAAGAGCTTATTTCAGTGAGATAAGCACTTCAGAAGGCAAAAATCCCAACCTCACCAAACGACTCAACTTTTGATGCTGGATTCATTGAAATCCTTATTTCAGTCAGATAAGCAGTTCAGAAGGACAAAATCTCAACTTCAACAAACCAATCAACTTTCGATGCTGTGTTCACTGAAGTGCTTATTTCAGTCAGATAAGCACTTCAGAAGGCCAAAATCTCAGCTTCACCAAACCACTCAACTTTCGATGCTGGATTTACCCAAATGCTGATTTCAGTGAGATAAGCACGTCAGAAGACCAAAATCTCAACTTCAGGAAACCACTCAAATTTCGATGTTGTTTTCAATGAAGTGCTTATAACCACTCAACTTTTGATGCTGGTTTCACTGAATTGCTTATTTCAGTGAGATAAGCACTTCAGAATGCCAAAATCCCAACTTCACAAAACCACTCAACTTTCGATGTTGGGCTCACTGAAGTGCTTATTTCAGCGAGATAAGCTCTTCAGAAGGCCAAAATCCCAACCTCACCAAACGACTCAACTTTTGATGCTGGTTTCACTGAATTGCTTATTTCGGCGAGATAAGCACTTCAGAAGGCCAAAATCTCAACTTCACAAAACCACTCAAATTTCGATGCTGGTTTCACTGAATTGCTTATTTCGGCGAGATAAGCACTTCAGAAGGCCAAAATCTCAACTTCACAAAACCACTCAAATTTCGATGCTGGTTTCACTGAATTGCTTATTTCGGCGAGATAAGCACTTCAGAAGGCCAAAATCTCAACTTCACAAAACCACTCAAATTTCGATGCTGGGCTCATTGAAGTCCGTATTTCAGCAAGATAAGCACTTCAGAATGCCAAAATCCCAACCACACCAAACGACTCAAATTTTGATGCTGGTTTCACTGAAATGCTTCTTTCAGTCAGATAAGCACTTCAGAAGGCCAAAATCTCAACTTCACCAAAACACCCAACTTTCGATGCTGGGTTGACTGAAGTGCTTATTTCAGAGAGATAACCACTTCAGAATGCCAAAATCCCAACTTCACCAAACGACGCAACTTTTGATGCTGGTTTCACTGAATTGCTCATTCCAGTGTGATAAGCACATCAGAAGTCCAATATCTCATCTTCACTAAACCACCCTACTTTTGATCCTGGATTTACCCAAATGCTTATTTCAGTGAGATAAGGACTTCAGAAGACCAAAATCTAAACTTCAGCAAACCACTCAAATTTCGATGTGGTTTCAATGAAGTGCTTACTTCTGTGAGATAAGCTCTTCAGAAGGCCAAAATCCCAACTTCACAAAACAACACAACTTTCGATACTGCTTTCACTGAAGAGCTTATTTCAGTGAGATAAGCACTTCAGAAGGCAAAAATCCCAACCTCACCAAACGACTCAACTTTTGATGCTGGTTTCACTGAAATGCTTCTTTCAGTCAGATAAGCACTTCAGAAGGCCAAAAACTCAACTTCACCAAACCACTCAACTTTCGATGCTGGATTTACCCAAATGCTTATTTTAGTGAGATAAGCACTTCAGAAGACCAAAATCTGAACTTCACTGCACGACTCAACTTTTGATGTTGGATTTACCCAAATGATTATTTCAGTGAGATACGCACTTCAGAAGACCAAAATTTCAACTTCACCAAACCACTCAACTTTCGATGCTGGATTTACCCAAATGCTTATTTCAGTGAGATAAGCACTTCAGAAGGCCAAAATTTAAACTTCACTGAACGACTCAACTTTTGATGCTGGATTTACCCAAATGCTTATTTCAGTGAGACAAGCACTTCAGAAAGCCAAAATCTAAACTTCACCAAACCACTCAAATTTCGATGTTGTTTTCAATGAAGTGTACACTTCTGTGAGATAAGCCTTTCAGAAGGCCAAAATCCCAACCTCACCAAACGACTCAACTTTTGATGCTGGTTTCACTAAAATGTTCCTTTCAGTCAGATAAGCACTTCAGAAGACCAAAATCTAAACCTCACCAAACCACTCAAATTTCGATGTTGTTTTCAATGAAGTGGTTATCTCTATGAGATAAGCTCCTCAGAAGGCCAAAATGCCAACCTCAGCATACGACTCAACTTTTGATGCTGGTTTCACTGAAATGTTTCTTTCAGTGAAATAAGCACTTCAGAAGACCAAAATCTGAACTTCACCAAACCACTCAACTTTCGACGCTGGGTTCGCTGAAGTGCTTGTTTCAGCGAGATAAGCACTTTATGAGGACAAAATCTCAACCTCTCCAAACGACTCAACTTTTGATGCTGGTTTCACTGAATTGCTCATTTCAGTGTGATAAGCACATCAGCACATCAATATCTCAACTTCAGCAAACCATTCAAATTTCGATGTTGGTTTCAATGAAGTGCTTATGTCTGGGAGATGAAGCTCTTCAGAAAGACAAATTTCCAACCTCACCAAACGACTCAACTTTTGATGCTGGTTTCACTGAAATGTTTCTTTCATTGAAAGAAGGACTTCAGAAGACAAAAATCTGAAATTTACCAAACCACCCTACTTTTGATCCTGGATTTACCAAATGCTTATTTCAGTGAGATAAGCACTTCAGAAGACCAAAATCTAAACTTCAGCAAACCACTCAAATTTCGATGTTGTTTTCAATGAAGTGCTTACCTCTGTGAGATAAGCTCTTCAGAAGGCCAAAATCCCAACTTCACAAAACAACACAACTTTCGATGCTGCTTTCACTGAAGAGCTTATTTCAGTGAGATAAGCACTTCAGAAGGCAAAAATCCCAACCTCACCAAACGACTCAACTTTTGATGCTGGATTCATTGAAATCCTTATTTCAGTCAGATAAGCAGTTCAGAAGGACAAAATCTCAACTTCAACAAACCAATCAACTTTCGATGCTGTGTTCACTGAAGTGCTTATTTCAGTCAGATAAGCACTTCAGAAGGCCAAAATCTCAGCTTCACCAAACCACTCAACTTTCGATGCTGGATTTACCCAAATGCTGATTTCAGTGAGATAAGCACGTCAGAAGACCAAAATCTCAACTTCAGGAAACCACTCAAATTTCGATGTTGTTTTCAATGAAGTGCTTATAACCACTCAACTTTTGATGCTGGTTTCACTGAATTGCTTATTTCAGTGAGATAAGCACTTCAGAATGCCAAAATCCCAACTTCACAAAACCACTCAACTTTCGATGTTGGGCTCACTGAAGTGCTTATTTCAGCGAGATAAGCTCTTCAGAAGGCCAAAATCCCAACCTCACCAAACGACTCAACTTTTGATGCTGGTTTCACTGAATTGCTTATTTCGGCGAGATAAGCACTTCAGAAGGCCAAAATCTCAACTTCACAAAACCACTCAAATTTCGATGTTGTTTTCAATGAAGTGCTTACCTCTGTGAGATAAGCTCTTCAGAAGGCCAAAATCCCAACTTCACAAAACAACACAACTTTCGATGCTGCTTTCACTGAAGAGCTTATTTCAGTGAGATAAGCACTTCAGAAGGCAAAAATCCCAACCTCACCAAACGACTCAACTTTTGATGCTGGATTCATTGAAATCCTTATTTCAGTCAGATAAGCAGTTCAGAAGGACAAAATCTCAACTTCAACAAACCAATCAACTTTCGATGCTGTGTTCACTGAAGTGCTTATTTCAGTCAGATAAGCACTTCAGAAGGCCAAAATCTCAGCTTCACCAAACCACTCAACTTTCGATGCTGGATTTACCCAAATGCTGATTTCAGTGAGATAAGCACGTCAGAAGACCAAAATCTCAACTTCAGGAAACCACTCAAATTTCGATGTTGTTTTCAATGAAGTGCTTATAACCACTCAACTTTTGATGCTGGTTTCACTGAATTGCTTATTTCAGTGAGATAAGCACTTCAGAATGCCAAAATCCCAACTTCACAAAACCACTCAACTTTCGATGTTGGGCTCACTGAAGTGCTTATTTCAGCGAGATAAGCTCTTCAGAAGGCCAAAATCCCAACCTCACCAAACGACTCAACTTTTGATGCTGGTTTCACTGAATTGCTTATTTCGGCGAGATAAGCACTTCAGAAGGCCAAAATCTCAACTTCACAAAACCACTCAAATTTCGATGCTGGTTTCACTGAATTGCTTATTTCGGCGAGATAAGCACTTCAGAAGGCCAAAATCTCAACTTCACAAAACCACTCAAATTTCGATGCTGGTTTCACTGAATTGCTTATTTCGGCGAGATAAGCACTTCAGAAGGCCAAAATCTCAACTTCACAAAACCACTCAAATTTCGATGCTGGGCTCATTGAAGTCCGTATTTCAGCAAGATAAGCACTTCAGAATGCCAAAATCCCAACCACACCAAACGACTCAAATTTTGATGCTGGTTTCACTGAAATGCTTCTTTCAGTCAGATAAGCACTTCAGAAGGCCAAAATCTCAACTTCACCAAAACACCCAACTTTCGATGCTGGGTTGACTGAAGTGCTTATTTCAGAGAGATAACCACTTCAGAATGCCAAAATCCCAACTTCACCAAACGACGCAACTTTTGATGCTGGTTTCACTGAATTGCTCATTCCAGTGTGATAAGCACATCAGAAGTCCAATATCTCATCTTCACTAAACCACCCTACTTTTGATCCTGGATTTACCCAAATGCTTATTTCAGTGAGATAAGGACTTCAGAAGACCAAAATCTAAACTTCAGCAAACCACTCAAATTTCGATGTGGTTTCAATGAAGTGCTTACTTCTGTGAGATAAGCTCTTCAGAAGGCCAAAATCCCAACTTCACAAAACAACACAACTTTCGATACTGCTTTCACTGAAGAGCTTATTTCAGTGAGATAAGCACTTCAGAAGGCAAAAATCCCAACCTCACCAAACGACTCAACTTTTGATGCTGGTTTCACTGAAATGCTTCTTTCAGTCAGATAAGCACTTCAGAAGGCCAAAAACTCAACTTCACCAAACCACTCAACTTTCGATGCTGGATTTACCCAAATGCTTATTTTAGTGAGATAAGCACTTCAGAAGACCAAAATCTGAACTTCACTGCACGACTCAACTTTTGATGTTGGATTTACCCAAATGATTATTTCAGTGAGATACGCACTTCAGAAGACCAAAATTTCAACTTCACCAAACCACTCAACTTTCGATGCTGGATTTACCCAAATGCTTATTTCAGTGAGATAAGCACTTCAGAAGGCCAAAATTTAAACTTCACTGAACGACTCAACTTTTGATGCTGGATTTACCCAAATGCTTATTTCAGTGAGACAAGCACTTCAGAAAGCCAAAATCTAAACTTCACCAAACCACTCAAATTTCGATGTTGTTTTCAATGAAGTGTACACTTCTGTGAGATAAGCCTTTCAGAAGGCCAAAATCCCAACCTCACCAAACGACTCAACTTTTGATGCTGGTTTCACTAAAATGTTCCTTTCAGTCAGATAAGCACTTCAGAAGACCAAAATCTAAACCTCACCAAACCACTCAAATTTCGATGTTGTTTTCAATGAAGTGGTTATCTCTATGAGATAAGCTCCTCAGAAGGCCAAAATGCCAACCTCAGCATACGACTCAACTTTTGATGCTGGTTTCACTGAAATGTTTCTTTCAGTGAAATAAGCACTTCAGAAGACCAAAATCTGAAATTCACAAAACCACTCAACTTTCGACGCTGGGTTCGCTGAAGTGCTTGTTTCAGCGAGATAAGCACTTTATGAGGACAAAATCTCAACCTCTCCAAACGACTCAACTTTTGATGCTGGTTTCACTGAATTGCTCATTTCAGTGTGATAAGCACATCAGCACATCAATATCTCAACTTCAGCAAACCATTCAAATTTCGATGTTGGTTTCAATGAAGTGCTTATGTCTGGGAGATGAAGCTCTTCAGAAAGACAAATTTCCAACCTCACCAAACGACTCAACTTTTGATGCTGGTTTCACTGAAATGTTTCTTTCATTGAAAGAAGGACTTCAGAAGACAAAAATCTGAAATTTACCAAACCACCCTACTTTTGATCCTGGATTTACCAAATGCTTATTTCAGTGAGATAAGCACTTCAGAAGACCAAAATCTAAACTTCAGCAAACCACTCAAATTTCGATGTTGTTTTCAATGAAGTGCTTACCTCTGTGAGATAAGCTCTTCAGAAGGCCAAAATCCCAACTTCACAAAACAACACAACTTTCGATGCTGCTTTCACTGAAGAGCTTATTTCAGTGAGATAAGCACTTCAGAAGGCAAAAATCCCAACCTCACCAAACGACTCAACTTTTGATGCTGGATTCATTGAAATCCTTATTTCAGTCAGATAAGCAGTTCAGAAGGACAAAATCTCAACTTCAACAAACCAATCAACTTTCGATGCTGTGTTCACTGAAGTGCTTATTTCAGTCAGATAAGCACTTCAGAAGGCCAAAATCTCAGCTTCACCAAACCACTCAACTTTCGATGCTGGATTTACCCAAATGCTGATTTCAGTGAGATAAGCACGTCAGAAGACCAAAATCTCAACTTCAGGAAACCACTCAAATTTCGATGTTGTTTTCAATGAAGTGCTTATAACCACTCAACTTTTGATGCTGGTTTCACTGAATTGCTTATTTCAGTGAGATAAGCACTTCAGAATGCCAAAATCCCAACTTCACAAAACCACTCAACTTTCGATGTTGGGCTCACTGAAGTGCTTATTTCAGCGAGATAAGCTCTTCAGAAGGCCAAAATCCCAACCTCACCAAACGACTCAACTTTTGATGCTGGTTTCACTGAATTGCTTATTTCGGCGAGATAAGCACTTCAGAAGGCCAAAATCTCAACTTCACAAAACCACTCAAATTTCGATGCTGGTTTCACTGAATTGCTTATTTCGGCGAGATAAGCACTTCAGAAGGCCAAAATCTCAACTTCACAAAACCACTCAAATTTCGATGCTGGTTTCACTGAATTGCTTATTTCGGCGAGATAAGCACTTCAGAAGGCCAAAATCTCAACTTCACAAAACCACTCAAATTTCGATGCTGGGCTCATTGAAGTCCGTATTTCAGCAAGATAAGCACTTCAGAATGCCAAAATCCCAACCACACCAAACGACTCAAATTTTGATGCTGGTTTCACTGAAATGCTTCTTTCAGTCAGATAAGCACTTCAGAAGGCCAAAATCTCAACTTCACCAAAACACCCAACTTTCGATGCTGGGTTGACTGAAGTGCTTATTTCAGAGAGATAACCACTTCAGAATGCCAAAATCCCAACTTCACCAAACGACGCAACTTTTGATGCTGGTTTCACTGAATTGCTCATTCCAGTGTGATAAGCACATCAGAAGTCCAATATCTCATCTTCACTAAACCACCCTACTTTTGATCCTGGATTTACCCAAATGCTTATTTCAGTGAGATAAGGACTTCAGAAGACCAAAATCTAAACTTCAGCAAACCACTCAAATTTCGATGTGGTTTCAATGAAGTGCTTACTTCTGTGAGATAAGCTCTTCAGAAGGCCAAAATCCCAACTTCACAAAACAACACAACTTTCGATACTGCTTTCACTGAAGAGCTTATTTCAGTGAGATAAGCACTTCAGAAGGCAAAAATCCCAACCTCACCAAACGACTCAACTTTTGATGCTGGTTTCACTGAAATGCTTCTTTCAGTCAGATAAGCACTTCAGAAGGCCAAAAACTCAACTTCACCAAACCACTCAACTTTCGATGCTGGATTTACCCAAATGCTTATTTTAGTGAGATAAGCACTTCAGAAGACCAAAATCTGAACTTCACTGCACGACTCAACTTTTGATGTTGGATTTACCCAAATGATTATTTCAGTGAGATACGCACTTCAGAAGACCAAAATTTCAACTTCACCAAACCACTCAACTTTCGATGCTGGATTTACCCAAATGCTTATTTCAGTGAGATAAGCACTTCAGAAGGCCAAAATTTAAACTTCACTGAACGACTCAACTTTTGATGCTGGATTTACCCAAATGCTTATTTCAGTGAGACAAGCACTTCAGAAAGCCAAAATCTAAACTTCACCAAACCACTCAAATTTCGATGTTGTTTTCAATGAAGTGTACACTTCTGTGAGATAAGCCTTTCAGAAGGCCAAAATCCCAACCTCACCAAACGACTCAACTTTTGATGCTGGTTTCACTAAAATGTTCCTTTCAGTCAGATAAGCACTTCAGAAGACCAAAATCTAAACCTCACCAAACCACTCAAATTTCGATGTTGTTTTCAATGAAGTGGTTATCTCTATGAGATAAGCTCCTCAGAAGGCCAAAATGCCAACCTCAGCATACGACTCAACTTTTGATGCTGGTTTCACTGAAATGTTTCTTTCAGTGAAATAAGCACTTCAGAAGACCAAAATCTAAACTTCACCAAACCACTCAACTTTCGACGCTGGGTTCGCTGAAGTGCTTGTTTCAGCGAGATAAGCACTTTATGAGGACAAAATCTCAACCTCTCCAAACGACTCAACTTTTGATGCTGGTTTCACTGAATTGCTCATTTCAGTGTGATAAGCACATCAGCACATCAATATCTCAACTTCAGCAAACCATTCAAATTTCGATGTTGGTTTCAATGAAGTGCTTATGTCTGGGAGATGAAGCTCTTCAGAAAGACAAATTTCCAACCTCACCAAACGACTCAACTTTTGATGCTGGTTTCACTGAAATGTTTCTTTCATTGAAAGAAGGACTTCAGAAGACAAAAATCTGAAATTTACCAAACCACCCTACTTTTGATCCTGGATTTACCAAATGCTTATTTCAGTGAGATAAGCACTTCAGAAGACCAAAATCTAAACTTCAGCAAACCACTCAAATTTCGATGTTGTTTTCAATGAAGTGCTTACCTCTGTGAGATAAGCTCTTCAGAAGGCCAAAATCCCAACTTCACAAAACAACACAACTTTCGATGCTGCTTTCACTGAAGAGCTTATTTCAGTGAGATAAGCACTTCAGAAGGCAAAAATCCCAACCTCACCAAACGACTCAACTTTTGATGCTGGATTCATTGAAATCCTTATTTCAGTCAGATAAGCAGTTCAGAAGGACAAAATCTCAACTTCAACAAACCAATCAACTTTCGATGCTGTGTTCACTGAAGTGCTTATTTCAGTCAGATAAGCACTTCAGAAGGCCAAAATCTCAGCTTCACCAAACCACTCAACTTTCGATGCTGGATTTACCCAAATGCTGATTTCAGTGAGATAAGCACGTCAGAAGACCAAAATCTCAACTTCAGGAAACCACTCAAATTTCGATGTTGTTTTCAATGAAGTGCTTATAACCACTCAACTTTTGATGCTGGTTTCACTGAATTGCTTATTTCAGTGAGATAAGCACTTCAGAATGCCAAAATCCCAACTTCACAAAACCACTCAACTTTCGATGTTGGGCTCACTGAAGTGCTTATTTCAGCGAGATAAGCTCTTCAGAAGGCCAAAATCCCAACCTCACCAAACGACTCAACTTTTGATGCTGGTTTCACTGAATTGCTTATTTCGGCGAGATAAGCACTTCAGAAGGCCAAAATCTCAACTTCACAAAACCACTCAAATTTCGATGTTGTTTTCAATGAAGTGCTTACCTCTGTGAGATAAGCTCTTCAGAAGGCCAAAATCCCAACTTCACAAAACAACACAACTTTCGATGCTGCTTTCACTGAAGAGCTTATTTCAGTGAGATAAGCACTTCAGAAGGCAAAAATCCCAACCTCACCAAACGACTCAACTTTTGATGCTGGATTCATTGAAATCCTTATTTCAGTCAGATAAGCAGTTCAGAAGGACAAAATCTCAACTTCAACAAACCAATCAACTTTCGATGCTGTGTTCACTGAAGTGCTTATTTCAGTCAGATAAGCACTTCAGAAGGCCAAAATCTCAGCTTCACCAAACCACTCAACTTTCGATGCTGGATTTACCCAAATGCTGATTTCAGTGAGATAAGCACGTCAGAAGACCAAAATCTCAACTTCAGGAAACCACTCAAATTTCGATGTTGTTTTCAATGAAGTGCTTATAACCACTCAACTTTTGATGCTGGTTTCACTGAATTGCTTATTTCAGTGAGATAAGCACTTCAGAATGCCAAAATCCCAACTTCACAAAACCACTCAACTTTCGATGTTGGGCTCACTGAAGTGCTTATTTCAGCGAGATAAGCTCTTCAGAAGGCCAAAATCCCAACCTCACCAAACGACTCAACTTTTGATGCTGGTTTCACTGAATTGCTTATTTCGGCGAGATAAGCACTTCAGAAGGCCAAAATCTCAACTTCACAAAACCACTCAAATTTCGATGCTGGTTTCACTGAATTGCTTATTTCGGCGAGATAAGCACTTCAGAAGGCCAAAATCTCAACTTCACAAAACCACTCAAATTTCGATGCTGGTTTCACTGAATTGCTTATTTCGGCGAGATAAGCACTTCAGAAGGCCAAAATCTCAACTTCACAAAACCACTCAAATTTCGATGCTGGGCTCATTGAAGTCCGTATTTCAGCAAGATAAGCACTTCAGAATGCCAAAATCCCAACCACACCAAACGACTCAAATTTTGATGCTGGTTTCACTGAAATGCTTCTTTCAGTCAGATAAGCACTTCAGAAGGCCAAAATCTCAACTTCACCAAAACACCCAACTTTCGATGCTGGGTTGACTGAAGTGCTTATTTCAGAGAGATAACCACTTCAGAATGCCAAAATCCCAACTTCACCAAACGACGCAACTTTTGATGCTGGTTTCACTGAATTGCTCATTCCAGTGTGATAAGCACATCAGAAGTCCAATATCTCATCTTCACTAAACCACCCTACTTTTGATCCTGGATTTACCCAAATGCTTATTTCAGTGAGATAAGGACTTCAGAAGACCAAAATCTAAACTTCAGCAAACCACTCAAATTTCGATGTGGTTTCAATGAAGTGCTTACTTCTGTGAGATAAGCTCTTCAGAAGGCCAAAATCCCAACTTCACAAAACAACACAACTTTCGATACTGCTTTCACTGAAGAGCTTATTTCAGTGAGATAAGCACTTCAGAAGGCAAAAATCCCAACCTCACCAAACGACTCAACTTTTGATGCTGGTTTCACTGAAATGCTTCTTTCAGTCAGATAAGCACTTCAGAAGGCCAAAAACTCAACTTCACCAAACCACTCAACTTTCGATGCTGGATTTACCCAAATGCTTATTTTAGTGAGATAAGCACTTCAGAAGACCAAAATCTGAACTTCACTGCACGACTCAACTTTTGATGTTGGATTTACCCAAATGATTATTTCAGTGAGATACGCACTTCAGAAGACCAAAATTTCAACTTCACCAAACCACTCAACTTTCGATGCTGGATTTACCCAAATGCTTATTTCAGTGAGATAAGCACTTCAGAAGGCCAAAATTTAAACTTCACTGAACGACTCAACTTTTGATGCTGGATTTACCCAAATGCTTATTTCAGTGAGACAAGCACTTCAGAAAGCCAAAATCTAAACTTCACCAAACCACTCAAATTTCGATGTTGTTTTCAATGAAGTGTACACTTCTGTGAGATAAGCCTTTCAGAAGGCCAAAATCCCAACCTCACCAAACGACTCAACTTTTGATGCTGGTTTCACTAAAATGTTCCTTTCAGTCAGATAAGCACTTCAGAAGACCAAAATCTAAACCTCACCAAACCACTCAAATTTCGATGTTGTTTTCAATGAAGTGGTTATCTCTATGAGATAAGCTCCTCAGAAGGCCAAAATGCCAACCTCAGCATACGACTCAACTTTTGATGCTGGTTTCACTGAAATGTTTCTTTCAGTGAAATAAGCACTTCAGAAGACCAAAATCTAAACTTCACCAAACCACTCAACTTTCGACGCTGGGTTCGCTGAAGTGCTTGTTTCAGCGAGATAAGCACTTTATGAGGACAAAATCTCAACCTCTCCAAACGACTCAACTTTTGATGCTGGTTTCACTGAATTGCTCATTTCAGTGTGATAAGCACATCAGCACATCAATATCTCAACTTCAGCAAACCATTCAAATTTCGATGTTGGTTTCAATGAAGTGCTTATGTCTGGGAGATGAAGCTCTTCAGAAAGACAAATTTCCAACCTCACCAAACGACTCAACTTTTGATGCTGGTTTCACTGAAATGTTTCTTTCATTGAAAGAAGGACTTCAGAAGACAAAAATCTGAAATTTACCAAACCACCCTACTTTTGATCCTGGATTTACCAAATGCTTATTTCAGTGAGATAAGCACTTCAGAAGACCAAAATCTAAACTTCAGCAAACCACTCAAATTTCGATGTTGTTTTCAATGAAGTGCTTACCTCTGTGAGATAAGCTCTTCAGAAGGCCAAAATCCCAACTTCACAAAACAACACAACTTTCGATGCTGCTTTCACTGAAGAGCTTATTTCAGTGAGATAAGCACTTCAGAAGGCAAAAATCCCAACCTCACCAAACGACTCAACTTTTGATGCTGGATTCATTGAAATCCTTATTTCAGTCAGATAAGCAGTTCAGAAGGACAAAATCTCAACTTCAACAAACCAATCAACTTTCGATGCTGTGTTCACTGAAGTGCTTATTTCAGTCAGATAAGCACTTCAGAAGGCCAAAATCTCAGCTTCACCAAACCACTCAACTTTCGATGCTGGATTTACCCAAATGCTGATTTCAGTGAGATAAGCACGTCAGAAGACCAAAATCTCAACTTCAGGAAACCACTCAAATTTCGATGTTGTTTTCAATGAAGTGCTTATAACCACTCAACTTTTGATGCTGGTTTCACTGAATTGCTTATTTCAGTGAGATAAGCACTTCAGAATGCCAAAATCCCAACTTCACAAAACCACTCAACTTTCGATGTTGGGCTCACTGAAGTGCTTATTTCAGCGAGATAAGCTCTTCAGAAGGCCAAAATCCCAACCTCACCAAACGACTCAACTTTTGATGCTGGTTTCACTGAATTGCTTATTTCGGCGAGATAAGCACTTCAGAAGGCCAAAATCTCAACTTCACAAAACCACTCAAATTTCGATGCTGGTTTCACTGAATTGCTTATTTCGGCGAGATAAGCACTTCAGAAGGCCAAAATCTCAACTTCACAAAACCACTCAAATTTCGATGCTGGTTTCACTGAATTGCTTATTTCGGCGAGATAAGCACTTCAGAAGGCCAAAATCTCAACTTCACAAAACCACTCAAATTTCGATGCTGGGCTCATTGAAGTCCGTATTTCAGCAAGATAAGCACTTCAGAATGCCAAAATCCCAACCACACCAAACGACTCAAATTTTGATGCTGGTTTCACTGAAATGCTTCTTTCAGTCAGATAAGCACTTCAGAAGGCCAAAATCTCAACTTCACCAAAACACCCAACTTTCGATGCTGGGTTGACTGAAGTGCTTATTTCAGAGAGATAACCACTTCAGAATGCCAAAATCCCAACTTCACCAAACGACGCAACTTTTGATGCTGGTTTCACTGAATTGCTCATTCCAGTGTGATAAGCACATCAGAAGTCCAATATCTCATCTTCACTAAACCACCCTACTTTTGATCCTGGATTTACCCAAATGCTTATTTCAGTGAGATAAGGACTTCAGAAGACCAAAATCTAAACTTCAGCAAACCACTCAAATTTCGATGTGGTTTCAATGAAGTGCTTACTTCTGTGAGATAAGCTCTTCAGAAGGCCAAAATCCCAACTTCACAAAACAACACAACTTTCGATACTGCTTTCACTGAAGAGCTTATTTCAGTGAGATAAGCACTTCAGAAGGCAAAAATCCCAACCTCACCAAACGACTCAACTTTTGATGCTGGTTTCACTGAAATGCTTCTTTCAGTCAGATAAGCACTTCAGAAGGCCAAAAACTCAACTTCACCAAACCACTCAACTTTCGATGCTGGATTTACCCAAATGCTTATTTTAGTGAGATAAGCACTTCAGAAGACCAAAATCTGAACTTCACTGCACGACTCAACTTTTGATGTTGGATTTACCCAAATGATTATTTCAGTGAGATACGCACTTCAGAAGACCAAAATTTCAACTTCACCAAACCACTCAACTTTCGATGCTGGATTTACCCAAATGCTTATTTCAGTGAGATAAGCACTTCAGAAGGCCAAAATTTAAACTTCACTGAACGACTCAACTTTTGATGCTGGATTTACCCAAATGCTTATTTCAGTGAGACAAGCACTTCAGAAAGCCAAAATCTAAACTTCACCAAACCACTCAAATTTCGATGTTGTTTTCAATGAAGTGTACACTTCTGTGAGATAAGCCTTTCAGAAGGCCAAAATCCCAACCTCACCAAACGACTCAACTTTTGATGCTGGTTTCACTAAAATGTTCCTTTCAGTCAGATAAGCACTTCAGAAGACCAAAATCTAAACCTCACCAAACCACTCAAATTTCGATGTTGTTTTCAATGAAGTGGTTATCTCTATGAGATAAGCTCCTCAGAAGGCCAAAATGCCAACCTCAGCATACGACTCAACTTTTGATGCTGGTTTCACTGAAATGTTTCTTTCAGTGAAATAAGCACTTCAGAAGACCAAAATCTGAAATTCACAAAACCACTCAACTTTCGACGCTGGGTTCGCTGAAGTGCTTGTTTCAGCGAGATAAGCACTTTATGAGGACAAAATCTCAACCTCTCCAAACGACTCAACTTTTGATGCTGGTTTCACTGAATTGCTCATTTCAGTGTGATAAGCACATCAGCACATCAATATCTCAACTTCAGCAAACCATTCAAATTTCGATGTTGGTTTCAATGAAGTGCTTATGTCTGGGAGATGAAGCTCTTCAGAAAGACAAATTTCCAACCTCACCAAACGACTCAACTTTTGATGCTGGTTTCACTGAAATGTTTCTTTCATTGAAAGAAGGACTTCAGAAGACAAAAATCTGAAATTTACCAAACCACCCTACTTTTGATCCTGGATTTACCAAATGCTTATTTCAGTGAGATAAGCACTTCAGAAGACCAAAATCTAAACTTCAGCAAACCACTCAAATTTCGATGTTGTTTTCAATGAAGTGCTTACCTCTGTGAGATAAGCTCTTCAGAAGGCCAAAATCCCAACTTCACAAAACAACACAACTTTCGATGCTGCTTTCACTGAAGAGCTTATTTCAGTGAGATAAGCACTTCAGAAGGCAAAAATCCCAACCTCACCAAACGACTCAACTTTTGATGCTGGATTCATTGAAATCCTTATTTCAGTCAGATAAGCAGTTCAGAAGGACAAAATCTCAACTTCAACAAACCAATCAACTTTCGATGCTGTGTTCACTGAAGTGCTTATTTCAGTCAGATAAGCACTTCAGAAGGCCAAAATCTCAGCTTCACCAAACCACTCAACTTTCGATGCTGGATTTACCCAAATGCTGATTTCAGTGAGATAAGCACGTCAGAAGACCAAAATCTCAACTTCAGGAAACCACTCAAATTTCGATGTTGTTTTCAATGAAGTGCTTATAACCACTCAACTTTTGATGCTGGTTTCACTGAATTGCTTATTTCAGTGAGATAAGCACTTCAGAATGCCAAAATCCCAACTTCACAAAACCACTCAACTTTCGATGTTGGGCTCACTGAAGTGCTTATTTCAGCGAGATAAGCTCTTCAGAAGGCCAAAATCCCAACCTCACCAAACGACTCAACTTTTGATGCTGGTTTCACTGAATTGCTTATTTCGGCGAGATAAGCACTTCAGAAGGCCAAAATCTCAACTTCACAAAACCACTCAAATTTCGATGTTGTTTTCAATGAAGTGCTTACCTCTGTGAGATAAGCTCTTCAGAAGGCCAAAATCCCAACTTCACAAAACAACACAACTTTCGATGCTGCTTTCACTGAAGAGCTTATTTCAGTGAGATAAGCACTTCAGAAGGCAAAAATCCCAACCTCACCAAACGACTCAACTTTTGATGCTGGATTCATTGAAATCCTTATTTCAGTCAGATAAGCAGTTCAGAAGGACAAAATCTCAACTTCAACAAACCAATCAACTTTCGATGCTGTGTTCACTGAAGTGCTTATTTCAGTCAGATAAGCACTTCAGAAGGCCAAAATCTCAGCTTCACCAAACCACTCAACTTTCGATGCTGGATTTACCCAAATGCTGATTTCAGTGAGATAAGCACGTCAGAAGACCAAAATCTCAACTTCAGGAAACCACTCAAATTTCGATGTTGTTTTCAATGAAGTGCTTATAACCACTCAACTTTTGATGCTGGTTTCACTGAATTGCTTATTTCAGTGAGATAAGCACTTCAGAATGCCAAAATCCCAACTTCACAAAACCACTCAACTTTCGATGTTGGGCTCACTGAAGTGCTTATTTCAGCGAGATAAGCTCTTCAGAAGGCCAAAATCCCAACCTCACCAAACGACTCAACTTTTGATGCTGGTTTCACTGAATTGCTTATTTCGGCGAGATAAGCACTTCAGAAGGCCAAAATCTCAACTTCACAAAACCACTCAAATTTCGATGCTGGTTTCACTGAATTGCTTATTTCGGCGAGATAAGCACTTCAGAAGGCCAAAATCTCAACTTCACAAAACCACTCAAATTTCGATGCTGGTTTCACTGAATTGCTTATTTCGGCGAGATAAGCACTTCAGAAGGCCAAAATCTCAACTTCACAAAACCACTCAAATTTCGATGCTGGGCTCATTGAAGTCCGTATTTCAGCAAGATAAGCACTTCAGAATGCCAAAATCCCAACCACACCAAACGACTCAAATTTTGATGCTGGTTTCACTGAAATGCTTCTTTCAGTCAGATAAGCACTTCAGAAGGCCAAAATCTCAACTTCACCAAAACACCCAACTTTCGATGCTGGGTTGACTGAAGTGCTTATTTCAGAGAGATAACCACTTCAGAATGCCAAAATCCCAACTTCACCAAACGACGCAACTTTTGATGCTGGTTTCACTGAATTGCTCATTCCAGTGTGATAAGCACATCAGAAGTCCAATATCTCATCTTCACTAAACCACCCTACTTTTGATCCTGGATTTACCCAAATGCTTATTTCAGTGAGATAAGGACTTCAGAAGACCAAAATCTAAACTTCAGCAAACCACTCAAATTTCGATGTGGTTTCAATGAAGTGCTTACTTCTGTGAGATAAGCTCTTCAGAAGGCCAAAATCCCAACTTCACAAAACAACACAACTTTCGATACTGCTTTCACTGAAGAGCTTATTTCAGTGAGATAAGCACTTCAGAAGGCAAAAATCCCAACCTCACCAAACGACTCAACTTTTGATGCTGGTTTCACTGAAATGCTTCTTTCAGTCAGATAAGCACTTCAGAAGGCCAAAAACTCAACTTCACCAAACCACTCAACTTTCGATGCTGGATTTACCCAAATGCTTATTTTAGTGAGATAAGCACTTCAGAAGACCAAAATCTGAACTTCACTGCACGACTCAACTTTTGATGTTGGATTTACCCAAATGATTATTTCAGTGAGATACGCACTTCAGAAGACCAAAATTTCAACTTCACCAAACCACTCAACTTTCGATGCTGGATTTACCCAAATGCTTATTTCAGTGAGATAAGCACTTCAGAAGGCCAAAATTTAAACTTCACTGAACGACTCAACTTTTGATGCTGGATTTACCCAAATGCTTATTTCAGTGAGACAAGCACTTCAGAAAGCCAAAATCTAAACTTCACCAAACCACTCAAATTTCGATGTTGTTTTCAATGAAGTGTACACTTCTGTGAGATAAGCCTTTCAGAAGGCCAAAATCCCAACCTCACCAAACGACTCAACTTTTGATGCTGGTTTCACTAAAATGTTCCTTTCAGTCAGATAAGCACTTCAGAAGACCAAAATCTAAACCTCACCAAACCACTCAAATTTCGATGTTGTTTTCAATGAAGTGGTTATCTCTATGAGATAAGCTCCTCAGAAGGCCAAAATGCCAACCTCAGCATACGACTCAACTTTTGATGCTGGTTTCACTGAAATGTTTCTTTCAGTGAAATAAGCACTTCAGAAGACCAAAATCTGAAATTCACAAAACCACTCAACTTTCGACGCTGGGTTCGCTGAAGTGCTTGTTTCAGCGAGATAAGCACTTTATGAGGACAAAATCTCAACCTCTCCAAACGACTCAACTTTTGATGCTGGTTTCACTGAATTGCTCATTTCAGTGTGATAAGCACATCAGCACATCAATATCTCAACTTCAGCAAACCATTCAAATTTCGATGTTGGTTTCAATGAAGTGCTTATGTCTGGGAGATGAAGCTCTTCAGAAAGACAAATTTCCAACCTCACCAAACGACTCAACTTTTGATGCTGGTTTCACTGAAATGTTTCTTTCATTGAAAGAAGGACTTCAGAAGACAAAAATCTGAAATTTACCAAACCACCCTACTTTTGATCCTGGATTTACCAAATGCTTATTTCAGTGAGATAAGCACTTCAGAAGACCAAAATCTAAACTTCAGCAAACCACTCAAATTTCGATGTTGTTTTCAATGAAGTGCTTACCTCTGTGAGATAAGCTCTTCAGAAGGCCAAAATCCCAACTTCACAAAACAACACAACTTTCGATGCTGCTTTCACTGAAGAGCTTATTTCAGTGAGATAAGCACTTCAGAAGGCAAAAATCCCAACCTCACCAAACGACTCAACTTTTGATGCTGGATTCATTGAAATCCTTATTTCAGTCAGATAAGCAGTTCAGAAGGACAAAATCTCAACTTCAACAAACCAATCAACTTTCGATGCTGTGTTCACTGAAGTGCTTATTTCAGTCAGATAAGCACTTCAGAAGGCCAAAATCTCAGCTTCACCAAACCACTCAACTTTCGATGCTGGATTTACCCAAATGCTGATTTCAGTGAGATAAGCACGTCAGAAGACCAAAATCTCAACTTCAGGAAACCACTCAAATTTCGATGTTGTTTTCAATGAAGTGCTTATAACCACTCAACTTTTGATGCTGGTTTCACTGAATTGCTTATTTCAGTGAGATAAGCACTTCAGAATGCCAAAATCCCAACTTCACAAAACCACTCAACTTTCGATGTTGGGCTCACTGAAGTGCTTATTTCAGCGAGATAAGCTCTTCAGAAGGCCAAAATCCCAACCTCACCAAACGACTCAACTTTTGATGCTGGTTTCACTGAATTGCTTATTTCGGCGAGATAAGCACTTCAGAAGGCCAAAATCTCAACTTCACAAAACCACTCAAATTTCGATGTTGTTTTCAATGAAGTGCTTACCTCTGTGAGATAAGCTCTTCAGAAGGCCAAAATCCCAACTTCACAAAACAACACAACTTTCGATGCTGCTTTCACTGAAGAGCTTATTTCAGTGAGATAAGCACTTCAGAAGGCAAAAATCCCAACCTCACCAAACGACTCAACTTTTGATGCTGGATTCATTGAAATCCTTATTTCAGTCAGATAAGCAGTTCAGAAGGACAAAATCTCAACTTCAACAAACCAATCAACTTTCGATGCTGTGTTCACTGAAGTGCTTATTTCAGTCAGATAAGCACTTCAGAAGGCCAAAATCTCAGCTTCACCAAACCACTCAACTTTCGATGCTGGATTTACCCAAATGCTGATTTCAGTGAGATAAGCACGTCAGAAGACCAAAATCTCAACTTCAGGAAACCACTCAAATTTCGATGTTGTTTTCAATGAAGTGCTTATAACCACTCAACTTTTGATGCTGGTTTCACTGAATTGCTTATTTCAGTGAGATAAGCACTTCAGAATGCCAAAATCCCAACTTCACAAAACCACTCAACTTTCGATGTTGGGCTCACTGAAGTGCTTATTTCAGCGAGATAAGCTCTTCAGAAGGCCAAAATCCCAACCTCACCAAACGACTCAACTTTTGATGCTGGTTTCACTGAATTGCTTATTTCGGCGAGATAAGCACTTCAGAAGGCCAAAATCTCAACTTCACAAAACCACTCAAATTTCGATGCTGGTTTCACTGAATTGCTTATTTCGGCGAGATAAGCACTTCAGAAGGCCAAAATCTCAACTTCACAAAACCACTCAAATTTCGATGCTGGTTTCACTGAATTGCTTATTTCGGCGAGATAAGCACTTCAGAAGGCCAAAATCTCAACTTCACAAAACCACTCAAATTTCGATGCTGGGCTCATTGAAGTCCGTATTTCAGCAAGATAAGCACTTCAGAATGCCAAAATCCCAACCACACCAAACGACTCAAATTTTGATGCTGGTTTCACTGAAATGCTTCTTTCAGTCAGATAAGCACTTCAGAAGGCCAAAATCTCAACTTCACCAAAACACCCAACTTTCGATGCTGGGTTGACTGAAGTGCTTATTTCAGAGAGATAACCACTTCAGAATGCCAAAATCCCAACTTCACCAAACGACGCAACTTTTGATGCTGGTTTCACTGAATTGCTCATTCCAGTGTGATAAGCACATCAGAAGTCCAATATCTCATCTTCACTAAACCACCCTACTTTTGATCCTGGATTTACCCAAATGCTTATTTCAGTGAGATAAGGACTTCAGAAGACCAAAATCTAAACTTCAGCAAACCACTCAAATTTCGATGTGGTTTCAATGAAGTGCTTACTTCTGTGAGATAAGCTCTTCAGAAGGCCAAAATCCCAACTTCACAAAACAACACAACTTTCGATACTGCTTTCACTGAAGAGCTTATTTCAGTGAGATAAGCACTTCAGAAGGCAAAAATCCCAACCTCACCAAACGACTCAACTTTTGATGCTGGTTTCACTGAAATGCTTCTTTCAGTCAGATAAGCACTTCAGAAGGCCAAAAACTCAACTTCACCAAACCACTCAACTTTCGATGCTGGATTTACCCAAATGCTTATTTTAGTGAGATAAGCACTTCAGAAGACCAAAATCTGAACTTCACTGCACGACTCAACTTTTGATGTTGGATTTACCCAAATGATTATTTCAGTGAGATACGCACTTCAGAAGACCAAAATTTCAACTTCACCAAACCACTCAACTTTCGATGCTGGATTTACCCAAATGCTTATTTCAGTGAGATAAGCACTTCAGAAGGCCAAAATTTAAACTTCACTGAACGACTCAACTTTTGATGCTGGATTTACCCAAATGCTTATTTCAGTGAGACAAGCACTTCAGAAAGCCAAAATCTAAACTTCACCAAACCACTCAAATTTCGATGTTGTTTTCAATGAAGTGTACACTTCTGTGAGATAAGCCTTTCAGAAGGCCAAAATCCCAACCTCACCAAACGACTCAACTTTTGATGCTGGTTTCACTAAAATGTTCCTTTCAGTCAGATAAGCACTTCAGAAGACCAAAATCTAAACCTCACCAAACCACTCAAATTTCGATGTTGTTTTCAATGAAGTGGTTATCTCTATGAGATAAGCTCCTCAGAAGGCCAAAATGCCAACCTCAGCATACGACTCAACTTTTGATGCTGGTTTCACTGAAATGTTTCTTTCAGTGAAATAAGCACTTCAGAAGACCAAAATCTGAAATTCACAAAACCACTCAACTTTCGACGCTGGGTTCGCTGAAGTGCTTGTTTCAGCGAGATAAGCACTTTATGAGGACAAAATCTCAACCTCTCCAAACGACTCAACTTTTGATGCTGGTTTCACTGAATTGCTCATTTCAGTGTGATAAGCACATCAGCACATCAATATCTCAACTTCAGCAAACCATTCAAATTTCGATGTTGGTTTCAATGAAGTGCTTATGTCTGGGAGATGAAGCTCTTCAGAAAGACAAATTTCCAACCTCACCAAACGACTCAACTTTTGATGCTGGTTTCACTGAAATGTTTCTTTCATTGAAAGAAGGACTTCAGAAGACAAAAATCTGAAATTTACCAAACCACCCTACTTTTGATCCTGGATTTACCAAATGCTTATTTCAGTGAGATAAGCACTTCAGAAGACCAAAATCTAAACTTCAGCAAACCACTCAAATTTCGATGTTGTTTTCAATGAAGTGCTTACCTCTGTGAGATAAGCTCTTCAGAAGGCCAAAATCCCAACTTCACAAAACAACACAACTTTCGATGCTGCTTTCACTGAAGAGCTTATTTCAGTGAGATAAGCACTTCAGAAGGCAAAAATCCCAACCTCACCAAACGACTCAACTTTTGATGCTGGATTCATTGAAATCCTTATTTCAGTCAGATAAGCAGTTCAGAAGGACAAAATCTCAACTTCAACAAACCAATCAACTTTCGATGCTGTGTTCACTGAAGTGCTTATTTCAGTCAGATAAGCACTTCAGAAGGCCAAAATCTCAGCTTCACCAAACCACTCAACTTTCGATGCTGGATTTACCCAAATGCTGATTTCAGTGAGATAAGCACGTCAGAAGACCAAAATCTCAACTTCAGGAAACCACTCAAATTTCGATGTTGTTTTCAATGAAGTGCTTATAACCACTCAACTTTTGATGCTGGTTTCACTGAATTGCTTATTTCAGTGAGATAAGCACTTCAGAATGCCAAAATCCCAACTTCACAAAACCACTCAACTTTCGATGTTGGGCTCACTGAAGTGCTTATTTCAGCGAGATAAGCTCTTCAGAAGGCCAAAATCCCAACCTCACCAAACGACTCAACTTTTGATGCTGGTTTCACTGAATTGCTTATTTCGGCGAGATAAGCACTTCAGAAGGCCAAAATCTCAACTTCACAAAACCACTCAAATTTCGATGCTGGTTTCACTGAATTGCTTATTTCGGCGAGATAAGCACTTCAGAAGGCCAAAATCTCAACTTCACAAAACCACTCAAATTTCGATGCTGGTTTCACTGAATTGCTTATTTCGGCGAGATAAGCACTTCAGAAGGCCAAAATCTCAACTTCACAAAACCACTCAAATTTCGATGCTGGGCTCATTGAAGTCCGTATTTCAGCAAGATAAGCACTTCAGAATGCCAAAATCCCAACCACACCAAACGACTCAAATTTTGATGCTGGTTTCACTGAAATGCTTCTTTCAGTCAGATAAGCACTTCAGAAGGCCAAAATCTCAACTTCACCAAAACACCCAACTTTCGATGCTGGGTTGACTGAAGTGCTTATTTCAGAGAGATAACCACTTCAGAATGCCAAAATCCCAACTTCACCAAACGACGCAACTTTTGATGCTGGTTTCACTGAATTGCTCATTCCAGTGTGATAAGCACATCAGAAGTCCAATATCTCATCTTCACTAAACCACCCTACTTTTGATCCTGGATTTACCCAAATGCTTATTTCAGTGAGATAAGGACTTCAGAAGACCAAAATCTAAACTTCAGCAAACCACTCAAATTTCGATGTGGTTTCAATGAAGTGCTTACTTCTGTGAGATAAGCTCTTCAGAAGGCCAAAATCCCAACTTCACAAAACAACACAACTTTCGATACTGCTTTCACTGAAGAGCTTATTTCAGTGAGATAAGCACTTCAGAAGGCAAAAATCCCAACCTCACCAAACGACTCAACTTTTGATGCTGGTTTCACTGAAATGCTTCTTTCAGTCAGATAAGCACTTCAGAAGGCCAAAAACTCAACTTCACCAAACCACTCAACTTTCGATGCTGGATTTACCCAAATGCTTATTTTAGTGAGATAAGCACTTCAGAAGACCAAAATCTGAACTTCACTGCACGACTCAACTTTTGATGTTGGATTTACCCAAATGATTATTTCAGTGAGATACGCACTTCAGAAGACCAAAATTTCAACTTCACCAAACCACTCAACTTTCGATGCTGGATTTACCCAAATGCTTATTTCAGTGAGATAAGCACTTCAGAAGGCCAAAATTTAAACTTCACTGAACGACTCAACTTTTGATGCTGGATTTACCCAAATGCTTATTTCAGTGAGACAAGCACTTCAGAAAGCCAAAATCTAAACTTCACCAAACCACTCAAATTTCGATGTTGTTTTCAATGAAGTGTACACTTCTGTGAGATAAGCCTTTCAGAAGGCCAAAATCCCAACCTCACCAAACGACTCAACTTTTGATGCTGGTTTCACTAAAATGTTCCTTTCAGTCAGATAAGCACTTCAGAAGACCAAAATCTAAACCTCACCAAACCACTCAAATTTCGATGTTGTTTTCAATGAAGTGGTTATCTCTATGAGATAAGCTCCTCAGAAGGCCAAAATGCCAACCTCAGCATACGACTCAACTTTTGATGCTGGTTTCACTGAAATGTTTCTTTCAGTGAAATAAGCACTTCAGAAGACCAAAATCTGAAATTCACAAAACCACTCAACTTTCGACGCTGGGTTCGCTGAAGTGCTTGTTTCAGCGAGATAAGCACTTTATGAGGACAAAATCTCAACCTCTCCAAACGACTCAACTTTTGATGCTGGTTTCACTGAATTGCTCATTTCAGTGTGATAAGCACATCAGCACATCAATATCTCAACTTCAGCAAACCATTCAAATTTCGATGTTGGTTTCAATGAAGTGCTTATGTCTGGGAGATGAAGCTCTTCAGAAAGACAAATTTCCAACCTCACCAAACGACTCAACTTTTGATGCTGGTTTCACTGAAATGTTTCTTTCATTGAAAGAAGGACTTCAGAAGACAAAAATCTGAAATTTACCAAACCACCCTACTTTTGATCCTGGATTTACCAAATGCTTATTTCAGTGAGATAAGCACTTCAGAAGACCAAAATCTAAACTTCAGCAAACCACTCAAATTTCGATGTTGTTTTCAATGAAGTGCTTACCTCTGTGAGATAAGCTCTTCAGAAGGCCAAAATCCCAACTTCACAAAACAACACAACTTTCGATGCTGCTTTCACTGAAGAGCTTATTTCAGTGAGATAAGCACTTCAGAAGGCAAAAATCCCAACCTCACCAAACGACTCAACTTTTGATGCTGGATTCATTGAAATCCTTATTTCAGTCAGATAAGCAGTTCAGAAGGACAAAATCTCAACTTCAACAAACCAATCAACTTTCGATGCTGTGTTCACTGAAGTGCTTATTTCAGTCAGATAAGCACTTCAGAAGGCCAAAATCTCAGCTTCACCAAACCACTCAACTTTCGATGCTGGATTTACCCAAATGCTGATTTCAGTGAGATAAGCACGTCAGAAGACCAAAATCTCAACTTCAGGAAACCACTCAAATTTCGATGTTGTTTTCAATGAAGTGCTTATAACCACTCAACTTTTGATGCTGGTTTCACTGAATTGCTTATTTCAGTGAGATAAGCACTTCAGAATGCCAAAATCCCAACTTCACAAAACCACTCAACTTTCGATGTTGGGCTCACTGAAGTGCTTATTTCAGCGAGATAAGCTCTTCAGAAGGCCAAAATCCCAACCTCACCAAACGACTCAACTTTTGATGCTGGTTTCACTGAATTGCTTATTTCGGCGAGATAAGCACTTCAGAAGGCCAAAATCTCAACTTCACAAAACCACTCAAATTTCGATGCTGGTTTCACTGAATTGCTTATTTCGGCGAGATAAGCACTTCAGAAGGCCAAAATCTCAACTTCACAAAACCACTCAAATTTCGATGCTGGTTTCACTGAATTGCTTATTTCGGCGAGATAAGCACTTCAGAAGGCCAAAATCTCAACTTCACAAAACCACTCAAATTTCGATGCTGGGCTCATTGAAGTCCGTATTTCAGCAAGATAAGCACTTCAGAATGCCAAAATCCCAACCACACCAAACGACTCAAATTTTGATGCTGGTTTCACTGAAATGCTTCTTTCAGTCAGATAAGCACTTCAGAAGGCCAAAATCTCAACTTCACCAAAACACCCAACTTTCGATGCTGGGTTGACTGAAGTGCTTATTTCAGAGAGATAACCACTTCAGAATGCCAAAATCCCAACTTCACCAAACGACGCAACTTTTGATGCTGGTTTCACTGAATTGCTCATTCCAGTGTGATAAGCACATCAGAAGTCCAATATCTCATCTTCACTAAACCACCCTACTTTTGATCCTGGATTTACCCAAATGCTTATTTCAGTGAGATAAGGACTTCAGAAGACCAAAATCTAAACTTCAGCAAACCACTCAAATTTCGATGTGGTTTCAATGAAGTGCTTACTTCTGTGAGATAAGCTCTTCAGAAGGCCAAAATCCCAACTTCACAAAACAACACAACTTTCGATACTGCTTTCACTGAAGAGCTTATTTCAGTGAGATAAGCACTTCAGAAGGCAAAAATCCCAACCTCACCAAACGACTCAACTTTTGATGCTGGTTTCACTGAAATGCTTCTTTCAGTCAGATAAGCACTTCAGAAGGCCAAAAACTCAACTTCACCAAACCACTCAACTTTCGATGCTGGATTTACCCAAATGCTTATTTTAGTGAGATAAGCACTTCAGAAGACCAAAATCTGAACTTCACTGCACGACTCAACTTTTGATGTTGGATTTACCCAAATGATTATTTCAGTGAGATACGCACTTCAGAAGACCAAAATTTCAACTTCACCAAACCACTCAACTTTCGATGCTGGATTTACCCAAATGCTTATTTCAGTGAGATAAGCACTTCAGAAGGCCAAAATTTAAACTTCACTGAACGACTCAACTTTTGATGCTGGATTTACCCAAATGCTTATTTCAGTGAGACAAGCACTTCAGAAAGCCAAAATCTAAACTTCACCAAACCACTCAAATTTCGATGTTGTTTTCAATGAAGTGTACACTTCTGTGAGATAAGCCTTTCAGAAGGCCAAAATCCCAACCTCACCAAACGACTCAACTTTTGATGCTGGTTTCACTAAAATGTTCCTTTCAGTCAGATAAGCACTTCAGAAGACCAAAATCTAAACCTCACCAAACCACTCAAATTTCGATGTTGTTTTCAATGAAGTGGTTATCTCTATGAGATAAGCTCCTCAGAAGGCCAAAATGCCAACCTCAGCATACGACTCAACTTTTGATGCTGGTTTCACTGAAATGTTTCTTTCAGTGAAATAAGCACTTCAGAAGACCAAAATCTGAAATTCACAAAACCACTCAACTTTCGACGCTGGGTTCGCTGAAGTGCTTGTTTCAGCGAGATAAGCACTTTATGAGGACAAAATCTCAACCTCTCCAAACGACTCAACTTTTGATGCTGGTTTCACTGAATTGCTCATTTCAGTGTGATAAGCACATCAGCACATCAATATCTCAACTTCAGCAAACCATTCAAATTTCGATGTTGGTTTCAATGAAGTGCTTATGTCTGGGAGATGAAGCTCTTCAGAAAGACAAATTTCCAACCTCACCAAACGACTCAACTTTTGATGCTGGTTTCACTGAAATGTTTCTTTCATTGAAAGAAGGACTTCAGAAGACAAAAATCTGAAATTTACCAAACCACCCTACTTTTGATCCTGGATTTACCAAATGCTTATTTCAGTGAGATAAGCACTTCAGAAGACCAAAATCTAAACTTCAGCAAACCACTCAAATTTCGATGTTGTTTTCAATGAAGTGCTTACCTCTGTGAGATAAGCTCTTCAGAAGGCCAAAATCCCAACTTCACAAAACAACACAACTTTCGATGCTGCTTTCACTGAAGAGCTTATTTCAGTGAGATAAGCACTTCAGAAGGCAAAAATCCCAACCTCACCAAACGACTCAACTTTTGATGCTGGATTCATTGAAATCCTTATTTCAGTCAGATAAGCAGTTCAGAAGGACAAAATCTCAACTTCAACAAACCAATCAACTTTCGATGCTGTGTTCACTGAAGTGCTTATTTCAGTCAGATAAGCACTTCAGAAGGCCAAAATCTCAGCTTCACCAAACCACTCAACTTTCGATGCTGGATTTACCCAAATGCTGATTTCAGTGAGATAAGCACGTCAGAAGACCAAAATCTCAACTTCAGGAAACCACTCAAATTTCGATGTTGTTTTCAATGAAGTGCTTATAACCACTCAACTTTTGATGCTGGTTTCACTGAATTGCTTATTTCAGTGAGATAAGCACTTCAGAATGCCAAAATCCCAACTTCACAAAACCACTCAACTTTCGATGTTGGGCTCACTGAAGTGCTTATTTCAGCGAGATAAGCTCTTCAGAAGGCCAAAATCCCAACCTCACCAAACGACTCAACTTTTGATGCTGGTTTCACTGAATTGCTTATTTCGGCGAGATAAGCACTTCAGAAGGCCAAAATCTCAACTTCACAAAACCACTCAAATTTCGATGCTGGTTTCACTGAATTGCTTATTTCGGCGAGATAAGCACTTCAGAAGGCCAAAATCTCAACTTCACAAAACCACTCAAATTTCGATGCTGGTTTCACTGAATTGCTTATTTCGGCGAGATAAGCACTTCAGAAGGCCAAAATCTCAACTTCACAAAACCACTCAAATTTCGATGCTGGGCTCATTGAAGTCCGTATTTCAGCAAGATAAGCACTTCAGAATGCCAAAATCCCAACCACACCAAACGACTCAAATTTTGATGCTGGTTTCACTGAAATGCTTCTTTCAGTCAGATAAGCACTTCAGAAGGCCAAAATCTCAACTTCACCAAAACACCCAACTTTCGATGCTGGGTTGACTGAAGTGCTTATTTCAGAGAGATAACCACTTCAGAATGCCAAAATCCCAACTTCACCAAACGACGCAACTTTTGATGCTGGTTTCACTGAATTGCTCATTCCAGTGTGATAAGCACATCAGAAGTCCAATATCTCATCTTCACTAAACCACCCTACTTTTGATCCTGGATTTACCCAAATGCTTATTTCAGTGAGATAAGGACTTCAGAAGACCAAAATCTAAACTTCAGCAAACCACTCAAATTTCGATGTGGTTTCAATGAAGTGCTTACTTCTGTGAGATAAGCTCTTCAGAAGGCCAAAATCCCAACTTCACAAAACAACACAACTTTCGATACTGCTTTCACTGAAGAGCTTATTTCAGTGAGATAAGCACTTCAGAAGGCAAAAATCCCAACCTCACCAAACGACTCAACTTTTGATGCTGGTTTCACTGAAATGCTTCTTTCAGTCAGATAAGCACTTCAGAAGGCCAAAAACTCAACTTCACCAAACCACTCAACTTTCGATGCTGGATTTACCCAAATGCTTATTTTAGTGAGATAAGCACTTCAGAAGACCAAAATCTGAACTTCACTGCACGACTCAACTTTTGATGTTGGATTTACCCAAATGATTATTTCAGTGAGATACGCACTTCAGAAGACCAAAATTTCAACTTCACCAAACCACTCAACTTTCGATGCTGGATTTACCCAAATGCTTATTTCAGTGAGATAAGCACTTCAGAAGGCCAAAATTTAAACTTCACTGAACGACTCAACTTTTGATGCTGGATTTACCCAAATGCTTATTTCAGTGAGACAAGCACTTCAGAAAGCCAAAATCTAAACTTCACCAAACCACTCAAATTTCGATGTTGTTTTCAATGAAGTGTACACTTCTGTGAGATAAGCCTTTCAGAAGGCCAAAATCCCAACCTCACCAAACGACTCAACTTTTGATGCTGGTTTCACTAAAATGTTCCTTTCAGTCAGATAAGCACTTCAGAAGACCAAAATCTAAACCTCACCAAACCACTCAAATTTCGATGTTGTTTTCAATGAAG